>NW_015176020.1:57646-68263 GCF_001447785.1 Gekko japonicus | reverse complement strand
ACAAGCAAGTCCTAGGTTACAAATCGAACTCTCCAATGCAAGAACAAGATTCATTTCTTCCTTTAGGAGGTGCTATTGTCACAAGAAAAGAAAAAGGTTTCAGTTTTGGTTTTGCATGTGGGTGGGTATTCTGTTTGTAATAATTGTTTGGATACACTATATTTTTAATATGCTAGTTGTGATAATTTCATGCCAAGAAAAAATTTCCATAGTCATATTTTATGTTCCTAAAGTAACAGAATGACTTTCAATCTGGAAAAGACAAAAAAAATGCTAATGCAGCATTTTTTCCAACTTTTTCCGAAAATTTCCATTTCCCCCCGAAAAAAACTGGGGGAAAATTGAGGTTTTTTCCAAGCTTCAAAATTTCCGGAAATTTTACATCTCTAGGTGTGATTCCTCAAAAGCAAAAGATGCCACTGCTTTGCAGTTTTTAGGAGATTGAGGCACCAATTAAAGTTATTGCCAGGCAGATAGCCATTCAGTTCCCACTGACCTCTTCTGAGGAGAGAGCTGCATCATTTCCAAGTGGAGGGGGAAGAAAAAGAAAAGAAAGTCAAACGGTCTGGAAAGTGAAACAACATACACACAAACACACACAATTACAGCCCTCAAAGGGAAAAAAAGGGAAATAAATACAAAAGGCTTGCTTGGAAAATCTGCACGTTTTCTTGTTGTTTAAAAGTGGGGGGGAGGTGCGTGGATGCATTAACTGTATAGCCTCTTCAAAGTTTTCATTTTTCTTTTTAAGTTGGCTTCGTAGTTGGCTCTTTCTTATCTTTTTTTTAAAAATTCAATAAGACCTGCCTCGTGGCAGCTGTGTCCACAGTTTTCAAAGCAATCTGCAAGGTTTAGTTTCCTTGAGATGAAGAGGGCGTGGTTACTCCCCTACCAAATTTTGCCGCTCCACCACTTCAACTCAATAATCCCTTGTTTTGATTTTAAGGACCATGTGAGTAAGAAATTCTCAGAGTTTCTCATGCTAACTCGTAATTGATATGTAAGCTTCTGAATACTTAAAATATCCCATATTTTGTTAAACCAAAGATTAAATTCAGGTGCAGATTTGTTCTTCTAGTTTGTGCAATTATTAGTTTGGCTGCTAACAAATTTCACAGAATTAAGTTTGCTTATGGAAAATATGGAAAGTCACTTGAAAAACAATGTTGAAATTGTAAAAATGGGCTTCTAGGTATTTTTTGAATTGTAATTTTTTGTATATAATGTTTCAGGCTGGTACTTTCCCCCTTTCACATAACAGTCCCCCCCACATGCACTTGTACACACAAACTACTTTGTCCACTATCCTAAAGAGTGCACTACCCTATTTTAAACTAAATATGTTTTTAACTATTATTGTAAGCAGCCTTGAACTAAAGGAAAGCCAGGATGGAAATGTTTTAATAAATAAATACAGATGTAAGAAAAGTTGTGTTTCAGTAAATTTTAATGCAAGATTACCTCTTAAGATACCCTACATCTGCGTTTTTGCTTCTTGGATATCTTGAGTTCTGGAATGTTTTGTATGTGGCAAGGTTTGAACAGAAATACAGGAGGCAATTTTCCATTTAAGGAGTTAGCTGCTTCTTTCTAGGCTTTAGTCACGCTAACAGCAGTGGCTCCAGAAACAGAGAACAACACCAAAGTACAGCAGAAGGTCATTCCTAATATGTAGATTGATCATGTTCTTGATTGACCAATCACATACAAAATGAAGAGTTCAACAAGATTGCCAAGAAGTCATTATTTAATTGATCTGACTAGTAAAACTGTATTCTGGCCAGCAGGAGTCCTGGTCCCAAAGAGCCCCATTGGCGCCAACATGCCTGGCACAATGATGTCTCCCAGAGGTGACGTCATCGCGCAGGGCACATTGCACGGGGGGGTGTTCTAGCATTTGAGGAAAAAACTCTATGGCTACCATAGAGTTTTTTCCTCAAATGCTAGCGCACCCCCCGCAATGTGTCATGTGCAATGATGTCACTTCCAGGTGAGATCATCGCAGCATGCATTCTAAAAAGTCCAGGGAACAGAGAGGGACCCCCCTGCCGGCAGCAAGGTAAGACCTGGCAACCTTAGTTCTGGCATACCTGGTTTCACGTCCTTTATGAGGAGGGCAGTATTACTCAAATTAAAAACTGGTGGTTCTTCAAATAAAACTCAAACAATTTAGGCAGGATTACTATATACCATCAGACACACTTGGGTTTCTTCAGGCAGGCAGATGCTCATGACAGATTTCACTGCTGTTTTTATACCTTATTTGGTTTTGTTTCCTTTATTTTGTTCTCCTAAATGACTGGCCACTTCCTAATGCTGCTGGGAAATACTTACACCACAACCAATCAATATATGAGAAAGGTGGGGACTTCAAAACAAATTAGAACCTAATTAAAAATACTGGAGAATTACTACACCATTCTTGGAATAAGAGACAACACACAAAATGAGTGAATTTTTCATGCAACACCGGGGGGTGGGGGGTGTCTTTATTTTTCCTTAACGATCTAGAAGATGTATCAAGCACCATGAAACAAATTTCAAACCAAAATTATTGTGTTGGGTACACTATCCAAATAAATCATTAAAATTATTAGAAATATGTACATAAAATATATTTTCCAGTGGTGTATGCCTTTGTTGTTTTCTTCATCATTACAGGCTTTGTTGTTGTTGTCATCATTATATAGCTTGGTTAGAACAAATTAATCTTGTCACAATGTAACCCACATTGCCACAGAGCATGCATGTGTGTGTGTGTATATACACACACACACACACACACATTCACATACAGCAATATAAGTTTAAGGCTGAACTGTGAAGCAGGATCAAAGACAAAATCTGGTTTCTGTCATTACAACAATGAATACAGGTAGTTTTCTTAAGGGGAAATATGTGTAAACTGAAACACCTTGTTCAAAATGCAGTAAAACAGACACTGCATACATAGGAATAAATTTATTTTCCAAAATCTCAGTGCACTTAGAAGTCTCACGTCCGTAGCAGAGAAACAAAACTAATGGATTTTCAGTCAGTTTACACCCTAAAGTATCATGTGCATTGCTCAAATGCACCACTGCTGCAAATGGGAGAAACCTTCTATCACAGCGGTTCTCAACCTGTGGGTCATGACCCCTTTGGGGGTCGAACGACCCTTTCACAGGGGTTGCCTAAGACCATCAGAAAACACAAATAATTACATATTATTTTTGCGATTAATCACTATGCTTTAATTATGTTCAATTTGTAACAATGAAAATACATCTTGCATGTCAGATATATACATTATGATTCATAACAGTAGCAAAATTACAGTTATGAAGTAGCAACGAAAATAATTTTATGGTTGGGGGTCACCACAACATGAGGAACTATATTAAAGGGTCGCAGCATTAGGAAGGTAGAGAACCACTGTTCTATCACTAAAAAGGAAACAGTATTGTAACACCATCACTGTAAACAATACTTTCAGTAGGAACTGACATTCATCTGGCAAGAAAAGATACAATCACCAAACAGCCAAGGACTTTCTCCAGAGAGAGAGAAAAAGCAATTACTTGGGGATTGCTTGGGAACCCCAAAAGAACTTGCAGGGGTCACTTGATTCCCCAGTTTACTGCCTTCCCACACTATTTCTTCTTTCTCAATTCCTGGCAGCCCCCATAACTACCTTTTTTCTGCTCCCTTCTTCACACCCACCAAGCAACCCACCTTTTATTTGCCCTCCCTTTCAGCTACATTTGCCATTTATTTGCTGTATTTATACCCTGCCTTTTCTACAAATGGGACCCAAAGCAGGTTAAATCATTCTCCTCTCAGCTATTTCATTCTGTGATGTAAGTTAGGCTGGGAGTGTGTGAGTCAACAGTAGAAAGCGGCTGAGCCTAAGTAAGTCATACATCAAAAGCCAATAGAATCTGACTCTAGGGGGTGGTGCTCATCTCCATTTCCAAGCCGAAGAGCCAGCACTGTCCAAAGACTTTTCTGTGGTCATGTGGCCGGCATGACTAAACACCGAGGTACATGGAATGCTGTTACCTTCCCAATGAACTGGTACCAAATCTACTTGCAATTTCTTGCTTTTGAACCACTAGGTTGGCAGGAGCTGGGGCCAGAGATGGGAGCTCACTCTGTCACATGGCACTAGGGTCTTGAACTGCCAAGTTACAGACCTTCCATTCTGCAGTTCAGCATCTTAACCGCTGAGCCATCGCAGCCCCATAAACCCTGCAACCCATATACATATTCTACAGATGTGTTTTTCTTTATGGTTTTAAACTGTGGTTTCATCATGTATGTTGACATTGTTAGCTGCCTTAGTGACCCTTGTAAGGCAGGAAGGCAAGATACAAATTTTGTCAATTAATAATAAATACTGTTCTTTAGCTAACTAATAATAGCTTGTTTTCTTTTTGCCACAACTTGGGCAGAAATAT
The DNA here is from genome assembly GCF_001447785.1 of Gekko japonicus. Taxonomy (NCBI): domain Eukaryota; kingdom Metazoa; phylum Chordata; class Lepidosauria; order Squamata; family Gekkonidae; genus Gekko; species Gekko japonicus. Next base: position 63,824 of record NW_015176020.1, on the reverse strand, counting down.
TAGTATAGCTATGGAAATAACTCTACCATTTTGGATCTAATGGAAGGTCCCCAGGAGGGTCGTGTGAGATAAGACTGACATAGCAACACAATTGCCTAGCTGGAATGCTCAAGAGCAAGAATGCTGTGTATGTGTTTGATACACAACCAACAGAGTTATAGGAGAATCCATTGAGAAACCAACTACACAAGTCTTTGGGTCTTCTTATATTTCAGATTTCAGAAGGCATCACGTAGCAAAACTTTTATTGGTGGCAAAAGTTAACTGAGCTCCCAGAATGCACTTTCTTCTATTCCTTCTCAGTGCCCTCATCACTTTCTTATACAACTTTTGGCAGCAAAGGATGGTTAACCATCAAAAGGACCAACCGAGGAAAGTTTCTGTCTATTCTTTAAAGAAAGAATTTATCCCAAATTTTGTAATTCTGTAATATTGTTTGCTCTTATATTGGAAATATGTAATACATTTGGTAGTATATCTGATTTTATTTGTTGTACGTAACAATTCATAATACTTTACAAATTTGATGAAACTATATTTTCCCCTACCCTTTGTTTTATTTCTGTATCCCACCCTTTTAAGAGAAAATAATAAAAATTCATTTATAAAAGGACCAACCAAGAAAGAAAAAAAGCGCTTCGGGGAACACATATTCTGGTATCCTTTCTTGCCCAGTTCTCTTTCGCCCAACAATCATTTCCTCAGTGATAGGATGAGAACTCATTTGCTTCAAAAAAGGATCACTTGGAGAGCCTTAACACCACAACAGGATGCTAACATCAAAGGGGGGGAGGAAAGGTGTAGGGTTGCCAAGTCTTCTTACCTTGGTGGCAGGGTAGCTCTTTGGTGGCGCGCGCGCGCGCCGCCAGCATGTCACAGGAAGTGACGTGCTACGACTTTCATGTTGAGGGCGTGGCCCAGATCGTTGGAGGGAAAACCATAGAGTTTTCCCTCCAACGATCTGGGCCATGCCCTTGACGTGAGCAACGTGGCTGCGTCACCTCCGCTTTGGGGGCGGAGTTCCCCCCGAGGCCCGATTCCGCGGTGGTGGAAAGCGGGGGTTTCCCTGCCCCCCGCCCCCACTTGGCAGCCCTAGAAAGGAGTCTTGTCATGGGTATTAGAAAGCTGGCTCTCAACCATTTAGCAGATAAATACTAACATATTACCAACACTGATCAGAAAACTATATAACAATCTCAGACAGGCCTTCTCCATTTATAAAAGGCTATTGAAGTACTCTCACTGCCTGCCAGAAACAATGCCAAACTTCTCAGAAGCAATACAAATAGAGGCATTATAATAAGATCAATTATGAACAACTAAATTACTCAGGAATGATGGCAGAACACCAACAAATTAGATAAAAATAAATTGCACAATCATACAGTGACCTGAAGAACAGAATCTTTCAAGAGACCTGCCTCTCTGGAATTATTTCAGAAAGGTTATTTGAGCTCAAGTTCTTCTCCTGGCAAAACATAGCTAAATGCTGTCCCCGCTACTCACAAATGCATTCCATTATTTTAATTTCAAATTTGAAGATTATGTGTTTGGTGACTAACGTTTTAAGCACTTAGACTTAATGCAGTGCACTCAGTGCCTATGAAATAATTAATTATTTTCCCCTCTTGTTCTCAAGCAACACTTTTCTTTTTATGGTGTTTCTTATAATACAAGAAACCTAAATGAGTTGTGATTACTCTGAGGCTCTATTGTTTATAAAGACCATTTTGAGTCTGTCCTACTGACACAGTAACGAAACATCAGTGTAAATTACCTGAACATTTCAGAAAAGAATCTGAATGCCATGATGCGATGCTGCCTTTGAGAAAGTTTCATGCATTGTTAAAGCCTATTTGTAAACACAGTACTGATGCTCATTGGGTGTTTCTCTACATTTGCTGCCCTACAACATTTACTGTAAAGATTTCTCCCCCCCCCCCGCTTTAAATTCATATATATGGGAGTCATAAACTTCTTTCCCTTGGTATGGTAAAGTCAAAGACAGCTGGGTACTATTACTGATACTTCTAGAAGTGTATACTATGTTAGAGCTGGGGGAAAGGGATATACGTCACTTTCCCTCTAAAATTCGAGTACCCTCCTTTTGCTCTCCACTTCTCCAGCTCCACCACACACACACACACACACACACACACACAAAATTCTACAGCCTGATTTCCAGGAAATTTATAGAACCTGTTCCTGAAAGCAACAAGATGCCTAGCAGATAAAATGCCATTCAAGAACCGGCATATTTAGCACCCATTTAAAAAGAAGATGAACAGAACGATTAAATCAAAGACAGCCAGGAGTAGGAAGAGTTGGCCACAGGCTAGCAGTAGCAACTTTAATAGGCCAGAGCAGCATCACAAAAGTATGCCACTCACCTTAATTCATTTCTTTGCACTGCAATTTCATTTTCTGCCTGTCATTGCACCACTGCCCTGAGTTAGACAGGACTTTGGGATTCCATTGCCATGTGTACTATTTGCATGCCTGTCCACATTGAAATACATAGGGATGGGACAGAGGTGTGGGTTCAACTTCAGGCAACATCTCCTTCCGTTCCACTATAAGAAGTGTGTAGGGTTGCCAGGTTGACTTACCTGGCAGCGGGGGTCTCCTGATGTCCTTCCAGGAAACCAGAAGTAATGCTGAACATTTTGGGGCCTACATCCAGTCGGGGGGAGGCTGACATTCTGGTTTTGGGGGGAAATCCTATGGTAAATTCAGCGTCAAACCATAGAGTTTTCCCAAAAGCCAAACCCTCACCCCCAATCGGAAGTGGGGCCAAAACCAGAAGTAGACCCAAAAAGGTCAGTTGGGGGCAGGATTTCCCATTGGCTAGCTGACCGGCGGTGGCAAAGAGCCTGAGAAAGCAGCGGTTCCCCCGTTCCCACGGGGGGGGGGAGGCTGGCATCCCCAGAAGTGTGAGTGCAGTAACAGAAACAGGCAGAGTCTGCTTGCACATGATTGGCAGGCATCTGCAGAACTACAGGTGTAAGGGGGGAGGAAGAAGCTTGTGTTTCCAGACAGAGATGTAAGGGTAATAGCAAAGAGCAGCACAAATATAGGACATACCAAAGATCAATGATAACAATAAAAGATTGGATCATTTCAATATGCAAAAAGACAATAAACAGTGCAGAATGGTTAGGGGCTAAGATCTGGGAGACCAAATTTCTACTCTGCCATGGTGACCTTAACTTACCTCAGCTTAACTTACCTCACAGTATTGTTGTGAGGATAAAATGGAATAGGTGAGAATGATGTAAGCCACTCTGAGTCCCCACTGGGAACAAAAGTGAGGTGTTTATTTACTTGGGGAATTTTTATGTTACCTCTCCTGGGGAACCTAACCTGAGGCGGCTTATTTTGTAGTAAATAGTTAAAAAAAAAAGTTATACATTAAAACCCTGCACTAAAAATCCCAGCCAGAGAAGTTTAAAAATTAGCTGATTAAAATGAATTTAATGATTTTCAAACTAAAAGCACACTATAAGATGATCTTAAAAGACCAGCCCTTAATGGTATAAACATATATATTGAAGTCAATAAATAGTAAACAACTGGTTCAGGATCCAAGATCTCTGAGGCCTCTTTGCGTATTGTAAAGCACTCCAGCCTTGGGAAGACTCAAACCTGAGCCCACCCATTCCCACATACAAATTACAGCAGACCACTTTTACCCAAAACTGCAAGGTATGAGCTAGGAGAGTTCATCCTCCTTCCTCCTCTCCATTTTAGCTCATTGCATGAAGCATACTTTCTCCTGGCCAGGCTTTGCTACTGGATGCCAGCTGAGCTAAAAGAAAATGCTGGAAAAAATTGCAGGTAGGGAGCAAAGGTACATAAAGAGGAATGGTTTAGCTCTCTAAACCTCATCCCAAATAGTTGGAAGAGTATGAGTTATGATCTCGAGTATGAGTTACAATCTAGAAATATAAATGACTGCTCATTGATAACCCAATACAACCTGCTTTTATTGTCAAACTACAAAAGTACCCAATCCAATTCTCTTTTTGATTTTCACACTCCTAGCGATCAACAGCCTGTAGGACTGGAGCTTTATTTTATGACTCAACACACTGCCAATGATCCAAGTTCCTAATAAAAGTGAGCAAACAAATATAACATCTACAGCTTGCCCCTCAGAGACAGACAATTAATGCTCTTTTTCAAGACATCTGTTCTATGCCACAAAGCAGACCAATGGATTAGAGGAACAATAATAATTATCTGTAGGCACATTCATTTACATGGTTCGTTTAATGAAATCACTTTGTAGTGTAAAACCTGTATTGAGTGACTGAGCCTTTAATATACATGATCTCAAATGTAATTGCCAAAAGACTGAAGTTTGAACACATGCTGATTCTTCATTGAAGAATAGAACTTGAGCGTAACTTCCATTCAGGATTATTTTAGTATTGACTGATTGGGATACACAGTGGTTTTCTTTTTGCAAAAATCCTATAACAGCAAAGCAAGTTAGACAGACTTTTAAAAAATATCATAACAATTCAGAGTGTGCTTTTGAGTCTAAGACATCCTACACTTTCATTGGCCCGAGAAAATGCATTCATATTTCCATAGAGAAATATTTCCATAGAGAACTATTTCCATAGAGAAATAGAGAGCCTTCTCTTCTTAGAATGACATCACAATATTCTCAGGGATTATTAATACCAACAAAAGTTCTTTCATAAGTTGGTTATCTTTAATGCAAGATGCGCAATTTCTTACTGCAATAATTAAAAGTTTGTTTTTATAAGTATATGACCTTGTTCTGTTCAAAGGACAAAACTCACTTCCCAATATAAACACTAAATTCTGAATAAATTCTTCAGCTGTTACAGCTCAGTGGCAATCAAAATTTCCATGAGTGTGTAAGATAGGGCCACAAGAACTAAGCACTGAGGCAGCCCTTCCTGCACTCCCTCTCATGATCTAAGTTCACACAATCAGCATTGCTGTCAGATGGCCATCTAGCCTCTGTTTGAAAACCTCCAAAGAAGGAGAGCCCACCATCTCCCAAGGAAGCCTGTTCCACTGTGGAACCACTCTAACTGTCAGGAAGTTCTTCCTAATGTTTATCCGAAAACTCATCTGATCTAATTTCAACCCATTGGTTGTGGTCCAACCTTCTGGGGAAACAGAAAACAACTCCGTACCATCCTCTACATAACAGCCCTTCAAGTACTTGAAGATGGTTATCATATCACCTCTCAGTCATCTCCACTCCAGGCTAAACATACCCAGCCTTCAACCTTTCCTCATAGGACTTGGTCTCCAAACCCCTCACCATCTTATTACCCTCCTCTGGACACATTCCAGCCTGTCTATATCTTTCTTAAACTGCGGCACCCAAAACTGAACACAATACTCTAGGTAAGGTCTAACCAGAGCAGAGTAAAATGGTACCATCATTTTGCGTGATCTGGACACTATACTTCTGTTGATACAGCCCAAAATCACTTTTTAGCAACCACATCACACTGCTGACTCATGTTCAGTGTATGGTCTACTAAGATCCTTTTCGCATATACTACTGCCAAGACAAGTCTCCCCCAACCTATAATTATGCATTTGATTTTTCCTACCCAAATACAGAACTTTACATTTATCCCCACTGAAATTCATTTTGTTTGTGTTATCCCAGTTTTCCAGCCTATCAAGATCTTCCTGTATCCTGCCTCTGTCTTATACTGTATTTGCTACCCCTCCCAATTTAGTATCATCTGCAAATTTAATAAGCATTCCCTCTATCCCTTCATCCAAATCACTGATAAAGATGTTGAACAAAACAGGTCCCAGGAAAGATCCTTGAGGCACTCCACTTGTCATTCCTCTCCAAGAAGATGAGAAACCATTCACAAGAACTCTTTGAGTGTGATCTGTCAACCAGTTACAGATCCATCTAACAATCATAGGATTCAAACCACATTTTTTCCAATTTGTGAACAAGAATATTATGCGGAACCTTATCAAAAACCTTACTGAAATCAAGATAAACTATGTCTATAGCTTTCCCATAATCAATCAAGTTAGTAACTTTCTTAAGAAAAGAGATAACGTTAGTCTGACATGACTTGTTCTTGAGACATGGCTCTTAGTAATCACAGCCAGCTTTTCAGAATGCTCATGGACTGATTGACTGATGATTTGCTCTAAA
>NW_015176020.1:49128-57028 GCF_001447785.1 Gekko japonicus | reverse complement strand
ACCTTTAAGAAACTCCCATCCCTCTTGAACTCCCTTCTCCTTAGGTATTTCTGACCATAGGATTCTACCCAGCATAACTTTAAGTTTGTCAAAATTTGCTTTCCTGAAATCCAACCTAAATGTCTATGTATAGCTTTTACCTTCCCCAAAACTGTAAATTCCAAAATTACATGGTCACTATTACCCAGGGTGCCCACTACTTTCACCTCATCAACCAGGTCTTCCCTGTTGGTAAGATTCAAGTCCAAGACAGCAGATCCCCTTGTTTCCCTCTCCAATTTCTGGAAAATGAAGTTGCCAACAAGACAAGTCAGGAATTTATTGGACCTTTCATTTTTAGCAGAGTTGGACTTCCAACAGATATCCAGCGTGCCCATCTCTTTGAGAACTTTGTAATCTGTTCTAGGAGTGTCTCATCCAAATCCTCTGCCTATAGCAGACCTCCACCATAATATCACTATTATACAACAGAAGTCTTTTTAAATTACAGTGGGTGGAGACAAATCTTCAATGTCAGATTTAATCTCACAACACTGTAGTAGACTTTCTAGGCATCTTAATTAAAAGTACTAATATACTAATAAATTACAGAAATTCACTGCTAAAACCATAACAAGCCACCCCCTATATATACAACTATGATATGTAATTCCATTTCATCATCTGACAAAGTGTGGATGCACACAAAAGCTCACATCTTGAATAAAAATTCATTGGTCTTAAAGGTGCCACTGGACTCTAACTTTGTACTATAGCACAGTGTTATAGTTATATAAACTATGGCTGTGATACAAAAAGTCCTGATAGAACATCTAAGGTACATCTTAGGGCTGTTAATCTTCTCTTTGTATAAGCATTAATGATGTAAAGATGTTTACACTTCTGAAGCTGAAACTTTTTACCACCCTGTTTATTTTACTTATGTAATTCCTCCCTTTAACAAGCACAGCCATATCAATCAATGCAATTGACAATGGAAAGTGAGAAGGATGTTTATATTCACTTTTACTGTGAGGCATTCAACCACTGGACAGGGTAAGGTGGCTCAGTTCCAATACCAGCTTTTAGAACAGCATTTGGAGGTTAAAATTTTCAAGTTCTTTTGTTTACTATAAACAATGAGGGAGTTTCTCTTAGAACAGGGAAATCAGCAAAAAATGTTGTTCCTCCTCCACCCAGGTGTCTTTATTACTTATCACAGCCTATTTCTCACTGAGATGGTACAGCAACTGCTTCATAAGGTTTTTATACCCAGCTTTTCTCTACCTTAAGAAGTCGCAAAGCCGTTTACAATCTCCTTCCCCTTCCTCTCCCCACAACAGGCACCTTGTGAGGTAGGTGGGGCTGAGAAAATTCTGAGAGAACTGTGACTGACCCAAGGTCACCCAACAGGCTTCATGTGGAAGAGTGGGAAATCAAACCCAGTTCTCCAGATTAGAGTCCACCAGTTCTAACCATTATACCACGCTGGCTCTCACTGAAGGCACAACCATGTGTACTAGCTGAAGCGGTGTAGCACAAATACAAGTTTAGCATCTCTGTCAGTATTTATTAGATGTCTAAAAATGGATGTTTTCAAATGATCTTTGTCATTTGATTGTACAGCACATTCTAGGGGCAAAGTCATAATAGATACGTCTCTCAGAAATGTAACTTTCACTTCATGTTAGTTCTGAGAATCTCTGGTAACGGGAGCTCTTCAAAGCATTGTCATAAAAATAGTCTAACATAAATACGATATTCTGGAGGGAGATATTTGTCAGTTAAGTGATGGTTTGATTAATTTGGGGAATTCTACATTCACACAAGAAGAAACCACTGAAATTTAAAATTAGCATATTTTAATGCTATGTTTGATCATTACTACTAAAACAGGAAAGACAGATGGAAAAACATTCTGCCTAAAGAATTATTTGAGAACACATACCTCCCCCACCAAGATTAAGCTCTTTAAAAGCTATGATAGCTCCACTGACCTGAAAGTATTTAGGATTTCCATATCAGATATAAATACCTGAATTACAAATTTCCTTGCCTTTGTAGCTAAACTATCAGCCAGTTTTAAAGCTTCAGAATCTGATCCACAGTGACATAAAGTTGGTAAATTGTGACTGGATGTTGCAAATTGTTAACAATTTAGCCAGAGGGTTATAGGATACATAACAAGGATTGCTACAGAAAGCCGATTAGTGTAAAGATTTTTTATTTCATTTTTGTAATATTCCTATGAAAAACCAGGTGTTGAGAAAACTGGTTTCAATATGATTGTGATTTTTCACCAAACATTAATTTCCAATTTTCACTAAGACTACTACTTCACTCATAACAAAAATCCTATTTGGAAATGCTCTCTGAGGGCTAATCTCTAGATGCTACAGTGCCCCTGAGTCCACCACAGGAATATCACCAACATTTTTTCTCTGGAATTAACTCTGTTTACAAATACCATGGGGCTTAATCCTGACTGGGACAGTGGTGTGGGGGAAGTGAGCTTCCGCCCCCACCCCTCACATTGTTTTCAAGAACCCAGGGGAACCAGGAGCCTCTTCCACCACACCAGTTTCTTGATCAGGATTAGGTCGCTGTGGTGTCTGTTCCAGAGAAAAAATGATAGCAGTATTCTTGTGGTGGACTCACAGACATCAGAATGTCTAAATGAGCTGTAAGAATTCCTTCCCATTTAGAATTTTGTCCGGTGTAAATCAGCCTGAGTAAATACAGTTTCTCAATGAATCAGCTCCTAGATCGTTCTTTTTAGCCAACAGGACCTAAGTAACCACAACACACTCTAAATGTCAAAAGATCAACTCTCTCTCACACACACTTAATCTTTTGTTGCTGTAGTACAGTGATCACCAATGTGGCGCCTGACAATGGGTTTCCTGTCACCCATTTGTTTTCAACAAAGCATCTCTTCCTCAAAAGTAAAGAGCCAATCCTGGCTTTCTATCACCTCAATGGAGCAAGTAGTACTGCAGAATGACCCAGGACACATCTCCTTTGTGTCTGCAGGGAACACCCATTCAGAAACAGCTCCATCACAGTAGGAAGTTTGGTAGCCATATTGTAATGGGACATATTCTCTATTCTCAACATTTTAGAAGTGCTCATATGAACAACAATATTAGGGACTCCTGCTGTAGTATTCTGTAGCAATTGCCTTGCTACCACAGGGTGAACACTACACATCCTGGCAACAGGACGCTATTATCTTGTTCCCAGTTTTGTAGCTATAATCAACTATCCCATTAGCATTCAATGTTTTAATGAGACGGGGGAGAATGAGCCTTGGCTTAATGAAAATATTAACAAGTAACGTGGGTGTTCTCTCACTCTATAAATTTTGTGAATGCCACTTTTTCTTAATGAATGGTAAACAGATGAGGCTTTTACTGTGAAGAAAAAAGCAAGTACTGGACTAATTGTGAAACAGTCACAAACTGATACAGGCAAAATTGGAATAATTAATAGGACAAAAAATATCAACTTCAAAAGCAAAGCTGAACTTAAAAGTGTAGTGGAGCAAAAGGTCGCTAGTTCTACTAGTGTAGCTATTATTATAGAGAACATTTATATCATGAAAGCCAATTTTCAAGGGTTTTACGTAGCTGATAGACATACTACCCGATCCCTTATTCCCAGATTCTAGCAAGGGGAAATGAAGGCACACCAGACTACCAAAGAGTGATACTTAGCAAAGCTTACTATTCTATGACTACACACTAAGACTTGGACTACTAAACAGCAGTACAAAAGACGAAAAGCCTCAAAGTTATACTTCGCAACTAATCTTGCCAACTGGCCACTGTTGATTCAGGTGAAGGGCCCAGCTGTCAGTCAAAAAAATCAAAAGACTACTCTCTTATGGCACCTTAATTGCAAATTATAATAGAACCATGTTCAGAATTTGAATATCTCCTTGTGTTCACTTTCCACTGATATCCTTATTCCTTGTATAACCTAAATTATAAATATCTTGGGGTAGAGGACTTGTTTTAAATTATGTTTATACATGCCAAGTGCACTATTTGCAACTTTAAAATAAGTAACAGGCACAACAATAATTATCAATCACATATTACATGTTGGCCCAAATGAAAGTCTGACTTTAAAAAGAACAGCTCTTTGCATTAGGTCATTTTCAATATCTCAAGCAAATAAGAACCCTGAGACATATAATTAATGCATAATCTCAGCGCTCTCATACTTCAAGCAGTATATATGAATGTTAATAACAGATCCTACTACGAATTTTCACTGATATAGAAAGAAAAAAAATATTATCAACATTTAAGAAACTCTGCTGAAGTTAAGGCATAGTTTGAATCGAATTTTGGTAGCATGACTGTGTAGAGTCCCTCCAATTCACTTAAATCCAGGAAGAGGCTATTCTCTAAATGCCAACAAATTCAAACAGTCCAATTTGTAAGATAAAATTTTGTAAGATGAAAATTGCACCATGATTGTTATTTCAGCCTATTCCAATTGCCTTTCTTCTCTTAGTTGCACTGTGAATACAAACCAAGCAGTCTGGAAATTTGTTCAAAATGTACTTCTTTAGTGGATAATTAGTCAGACTGAGGGATTCAGCAAGTTTTTGAAAGGGTCAGATAACTTAGGCAGAGAACTAATTCAGTAATGATGCAAATGAATTCTAGTCATATTTCCAGGATCTCAGTGCTTGCTCTGGGTCTAACAGACAAGCAGTCTCAACGGCCTTTGCAGACTAGTTACTCTTACTTAGAGAAAGGAAAGATCTGAATGCTCATACCCATGCTTCAGTGAAGTATGGAAGAGGTTATTAGGGAGTTGTGCAAGGTTAGCTTATCCCATCAGAAAGTGCTCTCACCATTTTCTTTGACAGCAGTGGTGTAGGAACAGTGAGGCTGCTTGGGTCATTATCAGGGCAGCACCATGTGAGCCACTGCAGCAAGAGTACTACTGAGCACCAATCAGTCTCTCAGCTGGGCCTGGGTATGCAGCCCTATAGGTAATATGCAGTAATGAAGGCCTTTGTTCTGCAGAGCCAGTTTGGTGTAGTGGTTAAGTGCGCGGACTCTAATCTGGGAGAACCGGGTTTGATTCCCCACTCCTCCACTTGCACCCGCTGGATGACCTTGGGCAAGCCGTAGTTCTGATAAGAGCTGTTCTTGAAAAAGAGCAGTTTCTGTCAGAGCTCTCTCAGCTCCACCTACCTCACAGGGTGTCTGTTGTGGGGAGGGGAAGGGAAAGGAGTTTGTAAGCCGCTTTGAGACACCTTTGGGTAGTGAAGAGCAGGGGTATAAATCCAATCTCCTCTTCTTCTTTGTCAAGACATGTCCCCATCATGGGTTGCAAGTGATACGAGAGTGCAGAGCTCCTGCATCTGTTGGCAAACTCATGGAAGAGTTGCACTGGATTCACTATTTATTTGTCATAGTTTGACTATTCAGTATCTAGGTTCATATCGAAATGTACAAATTGAACTTGAGAATTTAATTCTGCTTCAGTAACTTACAATGGACGAGACCAACTTATTTTTAATTGAAGATACAACATTTACTGTTGTAACAGTAAATTATACACTATATAAACTATTAATTGCAATTATGTTACCCACAGTTTAAGTTTACACATTTAATGATCATTATAGGATTTTTTTTTTTAATCTATTCTTTATGGAAACAGTGTCCTGGTATTTAACAATACAAATTGAACTTCATGGAAACAATCTGGAAAGAATGAGATATGAGCAAGTTCCACTGAAATCAGCCATCAAATCAGTTAGTCAGGCATTATTATGTATAATTATTGTTTTATTATTCTTTATTTAATTTATACCCCGCCCTATCCCACAAGTGGACTCAGGGCAGCTTACAACATATAAAATCCATAAAACAATAAAAGCAATAAATGGCACAATAAACAATAGCAACAAACCCCGTGCCTCATATCGTGTGAATATAGGTACCAAAAAAAACTCTAGTGCCCAATAGTATTATTTAAAACAGCAAGGCACTGGGAAGAGGCCATGAACAGGAAAGGCCAGAATGGCTGAACATCCACTACCTCAACCAAAAGCCTGGCTGAACAGCTCCATTTTACAGGCCCTGCAGAACTGTAATAAGGCCCACATGGCCCTGATCTTGGGTTGGGGCATGTTTCACCAGGTTGGGGGAAGGGCAGAACAAGCCCTTGCCCTGGTTGAAGCTACTATGTTAGGCGCCCTGAGCCTACCTTGGCAGGGAGGGTGGGATATAAATTAAATAAATAAATAAATAATACATACATACATACATACATACATACATACATACAATAAGTGGCCGTCCCTTGGGCCGAGGATCACCAGGAGATGTTGATCCCATTCTTATTTCAGTAAGAATTAGTCACTACCAGAACTGTAATAAGGCCCACATGGCCCTGATCTTGGGTTGGGGCATGTTTCACCAGGTTGGGGGAAGGGCAGAACAAGCCCTTGCCCTGGTTGAAGCTACTATGTTAGGCGCCCTGAGCCTACCTTGGCAGGGAGGGTGGGATATAAATTAAATGAATAATACATACATACATACATAAAATAAGTGGCCGTCCCTTGAGCCGAGGATCACCAGGAGATGTTGATCCCTTTCTTATTTCAGTAAGAATTAGTCACTACTACCTTTTATTAATCATTCATCAGCACAATTAGTAAAATATACTAAACAGGAAGACCGAAAAGTAACCATCAATATATCTAATTCTCAGTGCAGCCCCATCTGCAGCTACTTAAATTAGGGTTGCCAGACCCCAGTTCAGGTGAGGTTCCCCTGATTTTGGGGGCTTAGATACGCTGCTGACCACTTCTGGGTGACATCTTCATATGCGCAGCAGAAGATCCTGGGTGAGACCCAGGAGGCGGGAGCCCCCCGCCAGATCACAGGTGTGACCTGGCAACCCTAACTTAAATCCTGAGACTGGGGCCATGGACAAACAAAATAGCTCTTTCTACAAACCTGAGATAATCTACAGTTTGCTAAAAATCTGAAATCTTGGGGGGGGGGGAGCCTTTGGGATATTAAAATGATAGAAGCAGCACCTGTAACTTTAAGAAATTAATGCTTTCAGTGAGATTGCTAGAGAAGCACAACAGCATTGCAAGCCTTCACCCTTACTTTCTGTCAGTAAAAGGCAAGGAGAGCAGGGCCCTTCCCAAGGCTGTTTTGGCCTTTTAAAGAGGACTCATAGGGGCCAGGACTGGCAGCAACCACTGGGTAACATGCTATCACAAGATTTGCATTAATTACCCAGGTCTGGCTGTTTGCCTGTTCAACAGCAGGCCTGTTTAACAGCAACCACCTCACAAAAGCCAGTGTGGTGTAACAGTTAGAGTTTCAGACTAGGTTCTGACTTTAGGACAGTAGCACACTCTCTATCCTAACCTACCTCTCACAGGGTTGCTGTGAGGATAAAATGGAGGAGAGGAGAATGATGAAAGCTGTATTTCTATCCCATTCAGGAGAGAGATGAGACACACACACACACACACACACACACACGTGTGTGTGTGTGAGAGAGAGAGAGAGAGAGAGAAAGAGAGAGAGAGAGATGTGTGAGTGTGTGTGTGTGTGTGAAATAAATAAATGATAAACAAAGTTAAAGATGGGAGGCAGATAAAAGGTAGCTGGGTTGGTGGATGGGAAAGAGAAAAGGAAGCAGGGAAAGCTGATGATATGGGGGCTGCCAGGAGAAGAAAAAGGCAAAATAGTGGGGAGTATAAGAGAAAAATGAGGTGCCCCCCCACAAATCTTTATGGGTTCCCCACTGTGCAACACGGCCTGGCCTGGCTGGCTCTGTACAACTGAGCCTAGACTAGCAGCTGGCACTGTGCAAGTTGGCCAGACTGTTCCTGAGTAAAGGCTGCCAAGGTGAAGGAAGTAGGGAA
>NW_015176020.1:44590-49014 GCF_001447785.1 Gekko japonicus | reverse complement strand
GGGAAGAGGAAAATGAGATCCCCGCCCCCCAAGTCCTTGCAGGTCAACTACTTGTTTAAATTCTAAATCTAACTTGTTTTAGGACTGCTTCACCAAATAGACTATACAAGAATAAAAGAATCTGAAAAACTAAATTCTATCTGCGGAACATGGTTCTACAATCCCAGTTTAAAGACTGTAATCATACACATAAATGCATGACAATTCCATTAATATGAATATAATTGGCTTCTATATGGAAGTATTTAGGACCCTTATGCGAGGGAGGACCCATAAGTTTTCCCCTTCTAAAATATTAAGCTCTTTTAAAAGGTTACAATATTTAAAGCCTTTGTGAAAATATTCTTTAAGAATTCTTGAAAAAATTAAAAAAGCAATGTGCTTAAGGCTCAGGGCGGCTTACAAGGGCATACGCCAATATAAAACATATTTAAAACCAGTTTAAAACCATCACTATACAAATAAACATTACAACCAATTATTAACAAAGTGCTCAAGATGTTATTTCACAGATGGCGTGTTTCACTGCTCTATTGCTAGTATTGTTCGTACTCTTTGTAAAAATATTCTTTAAGAATTCTTGTAAAAGTAAATAAGCAATGTGCTGAATAATGCAAGTTATGCATTCTTTATTACTGGGACCCAGTTCAATTTGTCATGGTTCCACTAATCAGTTTATTATTCATAGAGTGCAGCCCAGCTTTTACAAAATAAAGCCCTAAATATTTTAATCATAATCAGTTTATTATTCAGATTTTACTTTAACATGGTAACACTTGCAATTTCTTTTGCTCCACAAATTATACCTTTAAAAATTAAGAACAAATTTCAAATGAACAGTTTGTGTTTGGTGAGCTTCATAAAAGTGCTCCTTGAACAGATTCAGAGAAGGCTTCCCTGACAACTACAACCAGAGAAGGATCCCTGACAACTACATATTTATTGGAACAAGTTACAGTGTGTATACAATCCTCTGAAATGAGTATTAATTATTAGGCATCTAACGTGTTATTAGGTACTAGAATTCCATCAGTCCTTAGCTATGATGTATCTGGAAATTAGTATCTTCAAGTTCTTAAAGAAGAAGGTTTTTACATTGTAGATTAGCTTTTCTTTTGCATAAACCTTGGCATTATCCAAAGTTCTTTTTCAAGATCTGCTTTATAGCTTTCAATTAATCTTGTTGATTTATCAAAATGCAACAAACACTCTTGTTGTTAGTTGTACTAGTGGTGACAGCAACAGCTAATCCTTCATAAACCCACTTGTGGGCACACCTCCCTCCATAAGAAGCTCTCAATATGCTTCCACATGAAGTAGATAGGCATGCGGTTCTTAACCTACAGAGTGCTTCAGGGGTTTTCTACAGTTGATTTCCTAGAATTAACTCATACAGTATTTATTAGTGAGTCCAATTCTATTGAATTCAGATTCAGTTGTAACGTAACACTGGATATCTTTTCCACTACAAATATAGTAATGAAAGCTTAAAACTATAATACATTTGTTGAGACAGGGCTGTTTGCTGTTTTTATAATATTAGCAAGCAAGATGTACAAACAGACAGGTACACGGTACTTAAGTACAAGAGACTAAAGACTATCACACTTAGTCAGGGCCACTTTATACAATGCTGATGTGCAACAATTGTGTGATACTCCTGCATCACATTTGCCAATGGTGCTTGTTGCTAACATAACACTTGAAACTACTCAGAATGTGCCACTGATCTGCGACAACAACCATTACAGTTCATTTTAAATGTAGCTGTTAACATAATGACTTTTAGAATCAAGCTTTTAACATAGAGTTCAGCTTCAAAATTCTTTTCCACACTTGTGCTCAAGACGAAAAGAAACACAAAGCCAACTACAATCCTGAAAAAACCCACTCAACACAAAAAATAGCTATATTGCCTTTAGTACACCTACTTCCAGGTAAGAGGTTTGAGAAACTTAAAGCTTGCTTTTAATGTTGATGTATTTTGCAGATGCTACTGAAAACAGCATATATTTGCCAAATGAGTCATTTGAAGATCCAGACAGTTCCAAATACACAGAATTTCAGCATTTTAAAGTAATGAATTCTTTTCAGTTCCGCATAGTTGCAGCAGCGCAGAAAACTCTTGCAGAAAGAATAAATTATTATCTGATATCAATTAGGACTAATACGTTGGATGTTATATATGGCAAGGTTTGCTAAAACATCCTGTGATTAATTTTACTAGGAAGAATGTGTCTTCCAAGGCAGAAATTGGGGGAGGGGGTGTTGTTATAAATAGTAAATTGCATTTCAGATATACTTTCTTCCTTCTGCCACCGTCCAAGTTTACTTCTGGCACTTCAGGCAAGAACGGAAAGAAGATACTGAAAAAAATCTTGGGAAGTGTTTGATAGACTATCAAAGAGCACAGAAAAAGTTGCAAGCAAAACTTTTATCATTACTAGGAAAAGTCATGGAATGATCAAAGACTCAGGATACAGGCAAGATACTCATGCAGGCAAGATACTCATGCAGCAACAGGTAAAAATCCAGCAAGTACAAGTGACTTAACTATTAACATTAATTGTGGCAGCAGCTACAGAGACTTACTATTATTCTTTGATACTATTACCAAATACTTCCATTTTCAGCTGACATATATGTCTAGAATTCATTGTTTTGTTTTTCCACACTACCAAATGTTTAGTTCATTCTTAGCAGACGACTGAGAGGTGATATGATAACCATGCTCAAGTACTTGAAGGGCTGTCATGTAGAGGATAGCACCAAGTTGTTTTCTGCTGACCCATAAGGTTGGACCAGAACCAACAGGTTGAAATTAAATCAAGAGTTTTCAGGTAAACATTAGGAAGACCTTCCTGACAGTTAGAGTGGTTCCTCAGTAGGTGGTGGGTTCTCCTTCTTTGGAGGTTTTTAAACAGAGGCTAGATGGCCATCTGACAGCAATGCTGATTGTGTGAACTTAGGCAGACCATGAGAGGGAGTGCAGGAAGGGTTGCCTCAGTGCTTAGTTCTTGTAGCCCTTTCTTACACACCCAGGGAAATGCTGATCACCACTTTGGGGTCAAGAAGCAATTTTTTCCCCAAACCAGTTTGGTTGGAAATCCTGGAGGTTTTTTGTCATCTTCTGGGCATGGAACAGTGGTCACTGGGGGTGTGTGGGGGAGGTATTTGGGAATTTGCTGCATTGTGCAGGGGATTGGACTAGATGACCCTGGAGGTCCATTCCAAATCTATGATTCTATGATTCTCTCATTGTTCGGGGCGGGGGTTCACTGATTACTCCAGCATTCTTCTACTTCTACTATTAAGCCTATGATTGACAGGAAAACACAAGACATGATAAAATTTCAACAGATACATATTTTAATTAGTCACCACTATAGGAAAGAAAAACTACTGGCTATTTTTCACGCAACCTGTGTAGTCCTGCATGTTTGTTCTCCATTTCCATTTCATTTATTAGCTTCATTGACCCAAGGTCTTAAGCCAAACATGCAAACAACAACTATAAAACGCATTAGCATGTTTGTTCTAATAACTGACTTGGAGGATGCCACAAGGTCCAGCATTATCTCTCCTGTTGTTTGATATCTATGTAAAGCCCGTTAATGAGATCTTCTGAAGTTCTGGAGTAGATTGTCACCAATATGCTTTTGACTGTTGGCAATATATTATCTTGAACAAACCCGCTGTGTCTATCCTGGCCTAGTGTCTGAACATAGTGGGCTAATGGCTGAGGGAGAACAGAATGTATCTGAATCCATGTAAGATAGAGATAATGCTTTGCAAATCCCCTGCTTAAATGTTCTTCCTGCTACTGATATTGTGCAGCTTTTGCTGAGAGACTCTGTTCATGGTTTGGAAGTCTCACTGGAGGCTGTTCTCCTGCTGGAGAAACAGGTGCCCATGCCAGGGCAAAAGGCTTTATTAAAGCTACATTCAGTTAGGAAGCTGGCTCCTTGTTTGTAGCTGTTTGATCTGGGAATCATGCAAGCGGCTTCTGAATACATATATACCAATGTTTGACAGAAGCAAAAGAACTTTAACGAAAAATTAAATAAATTAAACAAGTTAAAACCGCAATCACAACAAACCTTATAAACTTCATACAACAAATGTAAAGTTCATCACCTTTGACATATTCCATTTCTGTTCATGTTACTGGACAGAATTTATTTCAGACTTTCACTAGCTTCAAGCTGTATTGCTTCCATCCCTCCTATTGATGTTCCCACAAAATCCAAAGCCAGGATGCTAGACTGAAGACTAATGAGCTGACTCCCAGCACTAAGCTGTTCACTACAGTGATAGAATTTGTAACTTTTTGACAATAATTCAATTGCGCCTAATTATACAACTGTATATAATAAGATATTGATTCAGGTGACCAAAGTTATCACTTTCCAACAGCTCCTCAG
>NW_015176020.1:20136-44549 GCF_001447785.1 Gekko japonicus | reverse complement strand
CATTCTTTCTGCATGACCTTTCTCCCTTACTAAGACATTGCCGCAGGGTTACTGAAAGAATTCAGACAAATTCTTTATCCACATTTGATTGCAGACTGAAGCTACATCACCTGTCAGAACAGTCACCTCAACATTCTTCTACCAATAAAGTAACAGTGACTGAGCCCAATGCTAACATACTTTGATAGGGATCAGTTTACACGGAACAGCCTTTCAGCCAAAAGAGCGTATTAGAGAGACAAAACTTTAGAGAGACCACAATTCTGTTTCCATTTAAACAGTGCATTAGCATTATTATAAGGCAACTTCCACCTTTGATTTCACCAGCTCAAGTAATGTAATCTTTTCAAAAGTTCCCGCAACTGAAGCTGTTAAATCCATAAGCAGAAACCCTGGTATATCAAAAAGAGAAATGAAGCACGTTTGCCTTGAGGGGAAAAAGCTTAGACTGGGGAAGGCACCTATTAAAGACAGCAGGCCACCTAAAAGCTTTCTAAAGATCAGAAATTCCAGCTGAAACAACTCTGTGTTGACCCACCAAATGTATATATTTTATTTGTATCCAACCTTTACCTGAGGAACTCAGATAAGATTCCCAGCCATCTAGAATCTTATAATTACTTCAGACAATACTGTTGTGGCCTTAGATAACTCAAGTATCCATCAAGCCTTATATATTTGTTTGCTGCATATTATAAAAACTGCTGTATTTGTTTGCAGTACTTGTTTGCTGTATTTGTTTGCTGTTTGCCAATACAACTTACAGAAATTAAAATTACAGATGGTACTTGGGAAAGCAATCAAAGCAGCTTTTAACCATTTTGCCAGTTTGTGCAGAACTCTAATGGACTTCTTGCTGGCATCCTAGGATCTGAACTACAAGAGGATGACAGATGTACTTCAAATTCCACAGAACTGAGGAGGATCATCTTTACCATTGTGAGACTACATCACTGAACTGGTCTGTTGGGATGGGGAAGATACCTAGCACTTAGGCAAATTGTTTTCTATTTTCCATGTACTACAGCAATGGTCAGTATATCTCGTAGGCATATTTGCAAAGGTGTTATTTGCTTCTCTCTTCTACAAATGGAATGCAGGGAAAATCTCAAAAGTAAAGCATAGATAGATACATAGATTTGCCAAATTCTGATCCCATATAATATCTAAAAGGAAATGCAACAATTTCTTCATCTTTTTCCGCAGACAGCTATTCTCAGCAAAAACACCAGGCTATTAGTTAGAAATCACAGACTCAGCACTTTTGTAGGGCTGTTGTCCTCCTGCTGTTCTAGCACTTCCGAAAGACTTAAGGTCTTGTACAGCTGATTTAGTCAATAGTCTGAGCATTACTTTTTACTTCTTCCTGAACATAATGATTGAGTGGGTGCTGCAAGAAGATCTTAAACACTTCTCTTGGAAATAAGCAGATCAGTACCAACAATGAATATAAACAAAAAAGAGTGCAACAGAATAAGCTGGGAAGAAAGCCATAGCCTGGCTTCCCATGTCAATAATGTAAGCTTCAGATGTTAGATGTTCCTGATCTGACAGTTGTCATGTGCTTGTCATGAGGTGCAGTACCAGACTCATCCAGTTTGAACATGTCTGGGCAAAGCCTAAGTCACCATGACTAAGCACAGTGCTGATTGGCTGTGCTATGTATAAATGTACAGAGTGCTTATGCTCAGTGTTTTCCCCTGTATTTATGAATGCTGGCGAAGCATGCTGTCCGAGAGCTGTATATATCTGTAAATAAACTTCCTGTAAATAGTTACCACTGGACTGTGTTATGTGGTGTGCTATTGGGAGTGGCTGGTGAATGGAACTCTGCTAGAGTGTGCTGCAGCTTCTTAAGTGTCCGGTTCAACTGGGAACGCGTTGCGCGACATCCCATGCATCTGGCTTAGCATGGAAAAAATATTCCTTCACCGATTTCTATAACTAAGAAAACAGCTAAAGAAGTTTCAAACATTCAACTTCCCTGCTAAGCAGCCCCAGTTTGTCACAAAGGTCAAAATACTTAAGAGGCGGGGGGGGAGAGACTAATCTCAGAACTTTTTTTTTTTTAAGTCAGGGTGCAAATCTCTAAAGGTAGAATATATCTTACATTGCAAGAACATGTGGACTAAGATCTACCCAATATGGACAGGCATGGCACTTAACAGATCATCCACTATGGTGCTATCAAAACATTTTCACTAATAGAACAGAGTATCTGAACATTTGACAAATTTAGAGTCTGGTGGCACCTTTAAGAACACTGAACTCTAATTGTTCTACTGCTTCAGACCAACACGGCTGACCAGCTGGATCTATGAACATTTGACAGTTTGATTCGTCTGTTCTAGTGTACAAATTCAGGTACACCAAAAAGGGTTGTAAGTATAGACTGGTTAATGAATGGGATTTTTAAAACCATATTATTTTAAAATGCAAGCTAATTATAGGAAGCAAAAGTAACTAGGCCTTTATCAGAAAACAGCTGACCTCCATATAAGCACATGTGGCACCTTAAATCAAGAGCCTCTCTGCGATTTTTAAAAAATATTTTACTAGTACACATGCAGAAAAAAATTCTTCTCATTGTAAGAATACAATTCTGCACTAATAATATTTGCATGCAGGCAATCACAGAGCTTTCTTTAGGTGCATTCATTTTTCAAAAGACAAAAGCCCACTGTGAACCAGAGCATGTTGAATGCAACACAGACTACGAGAAACTAAGAATAGACTTTTTTTCTAATCAAAATCACCTGAGGAAGCATTTGTGTTGTTCAGCTGCAAGTGACAGAGTATTACACCATAAAACCACCATCACTTGCTACTGCTGATAAGCTTTTATTTTATAAGGAGGAAAAAAACAGATTCTTCATTTCAAAAGAAAAATTGCCATCATAAAGCTTGGTGACTTACTGGGAGTTCACTGAATTTTCATTGTGCCTCTTTTGGGAAGACTGAAGAAGCTTAACTAGAGCATAGGAAAATCTGCATTGTTCTATGAACAGCTTCTAGAAATTGCCCTGAACAAGCTGGAAAAGCAGAGACTACAAAAATGGTGAACCTGATTTCTGTGTCAGCATCTGCTGTTTTCTGATCATTATCTGCTGAAGGTGAAGGTTAAGATGCCTGCCTCCATGAGAGGGTGAGGGACTGGTTAGGATGGATCCAACTGGTTTCTGATCGGCCCCACAGAGCCTGGAAGGTGACTCTGCAGAAGACCTTGTTGTCAGCATGGAATGCTGGTTTGCAGAGTGTTATTGACAGTGTTGCTATATAGTGCTCTGGTTTAGCAAGGAATTGGGAACTATGAAGAGACTGCTAGAGCACTGTTGGTAGAAAACTCATGCTGAATCAGAAAGAAATCTTTACAGAGCCCATTTAAACACATAGGAGGTGGCAGTGATAGCTGCAATGGCTTTCTTTTCCACTGCCACCACATTAGCAGGATTTAGGGTTGCCAGGTCTCTTCTGGCAACCAGTGGGGGATGGGAGGGATAGCATCCCCAGATCCAGGTTAGGAAACTCCAGGAGATTGGGGAATAGATCCTGGGTAGTACAGGGACTTCTGTGGGGTACAATCCCATAGAGTCCATCCTCCAAAGCAGCCATTTTCTCCAAGGGAACGGACCTTTGTAGTCTGGAAAGGAGCTGTAATTCTAGGGGATCGCCAGATCCCACCTGGAGGCTGGCATCTCTAACAAAATCTCATCCAATAAAATTATCATCCGGACCGAACACTCTGGATTCCAATCCGAATAGTACCTTATGTCAAGTTCATAACCGGGTACTCGTTATGTTGGACTATGTTGGATTTTTTTTTACAATATTGTATAATTGAGAATGCTGAAAAAACTTTTTGCAATTTTATAAAGTCTTTAAAAGTTATATAAATCTTAATAGTGTTCATATCACAGGGTTTGCTTGTGTTTTTTTTTCCTGTTGGATACCTGTGATTCCTCTTTTTTTGTGCAAGTTTCCCTCCCCAGCAGCGACGGCAGCAAGGCCAGCCCGCCAAGCTTTCTCCTGCCCCTCCTCAGAGTGTTCCCTGCGCATGCGCAGGGAACATTCCTTTACTTTTGGAGGGATTTAAGTATCCCCCCTATAGTTTTTTTTTCAGTTATTAGATTTTCCTGCACATCTGGGCCCCAAATGTGCAGGAAAATCTCCCTGCCCACCCCCCAGGTGCCCCTGATGTGTGGATTTAGATATCCGCACGTGAGGGGCGCCTTGGCTATTAGATATATAGATGCTGGGTGTATATTGTCAGAGTTCTATGGATAGTTTCAGTTGGTCTACCTGAGTGCTAGGGCTTGTGAAAGCAATTCTTGCAAACTGGAACCTTGCCCATCCTGGCTATTAAAATCATGCTTCAAAAAAGTGATACCTCTCTTGGGAAAGATTATCAATATGACCTTATAAGAAGAGTTTTCTTTGGAGCTGAAAGAGCCTTTGAAAAAAACTTTTCTTAAGAAAGCATCTTTGGATGAGAAAGATGTGGGCAATTATCGACCTATATTCAATCCCCCTTTCTGCACAAGGTGACTGATTAAGACAGAGCAACTTTGGGTAATTACTGGATGAAACATCTTCCCTTCAACTTCCAACCTGGTTTCAGGCTGAGTTTTGGGACTTAAACAGCACCATTGGCCTTGATGGATTACATCAAGCTTCAAGTGTATAAGAGCAATCAATCACTGCTGATATTGCTATACTTACCAGCAATATATGATACAATCAAAGATATTTGGGTGGATCAACTGCAATGAATGTGTGGGATAAAAGGGACAGCCCATGACTGGTTAAAGTAATTTTTTGCTGGCAGGAAGCAAACACTTATCACAGGAGAGGCAGAATCAGCTAGTTGGGACCTGATCTATAGGATGCCCCAATAATGCATTTTATTCACAGAGCTCTTTAATTTATATGTAAAACCCTTAGCCAAGATCAGCAAGAGCTTCAGAATGGGTTGTCATCAATATGTTGATTATATCCAAGTTTACATATCACTACCTAAACCACCATGAGCAGTAGTGAAGGTTCTGCACCAGTTTCAAAGCTCTGGTTAAGTGGCTGTGGGTAAAAAAAAATATTGAAGCTTAATCCAGACAAGACAAATATGATGTTGGACAGCAAAGTGTTTAGCTGGTGTTCATCTACCAGCCTTGGAAGGCATTAAACATTCAACAGCAGATCAAGTTAAGAGCCTGGGGATGCAGCCTTGTTGATGCCATTGCTAGGAGCACCTTCTTTCAATTACATCTGGCTCATAAACTAGTCCCTTATTTAGACTCCTCTGACCTAGACACTGATCCATGCAATAGTATCCTCCATATTGCAAAATGAGAGGAAAGGTAAAGGCTGAGGAGAGATTTTTTTGGAGGGGAGGATCCTATAGTGTCACATCAACATTGTGCCAATTGTAATATGTTGTATGTGAAGGTAACTTTTAAGACTCTCAAAGGTTCTGTTGATACAAAATGCAGCAGCACAACTCCTGAGGTCAGTCACTTGGATCTTACAACACAGCACTGGTTGACTATTTGCTACTGGACAGAATTGAAAGAGTTGGTCACCCTTAAAGCCCTTCATAGCCTGGGGCACTCATATCTCTCAAAACACATCTAATGGTATACTCTGGCAACTCAGACAGCCTTCTCGTGATGTTACCCTCCTCTAGGAGTGTCCATTTGGCAACAGGTCATGAGAATTCTCTGTGGTTGGCCTGCTCTCTAGAATGGTAGACTGGAGTACAGATGAGGGCAACCAAGGTGACTAAGAGGCTGGAGCATGTTTCCTATTAGGAAAGGCTAAAGAGTCATGGATCACTGCCTTGTCATAGCGAGGGTACTATGGGGGAACATGACTGAGGTTTATAAAATGATACACAGGGTATGACACAATGGACAGTGAGACCTTGTTCTCCCTCTACCAAAATACTAGAACTAGAAGGCATCTAATGAAGCTAATGGGCAGTAGATTCAGGATGGACAGAAGGAAATACTCAACAAGTGATTAAAATGTGGCATTTGCTCCCAGAGGATATAGTGATGACCACACACATAGATGACTTTAAAAGGGGATTAGATTAATAGAGGGTAGGTCTATCAGTAGCTACTAGCCTCTGAGGCCTATTGTTGGCCCTCCAGGGTAACTGATTGGCCCTGGGAGAGACACAATGCTGGACCACTGGTCTGATCCAAAAAGGCTCTTCTTTATGTTTAATAGCCACAATATGCATATCCCTATCCTCAGTCTGATTTGTTTGACAGGTTATACTGGACTTGACGGACTACTGATCTGACAGGAAAGCATATTAAAATTATGAAAGTAATTACAGTGAGAATTGGTAGTACCATAACACTGTAAGTAGAATTTAGGCAGTGACAGGAAAACAAGAACAAAACAAGCTAAGTATAAACTGACTGAGCCAGTGATATAATTCTGTGAGCAAGTCAGTCAATCAATGCCACTTTAGGAAATATTGTACATTATATTTTAAACCATATTAACAACTTACAATAAACTGACATTATCAGAGACCTCTGGGTTGCACATGTTCTTCCCTGGTACCTCCCCACATTTCTTGGTTACTGGCAAGCCATAGTTAGTCTTTTTGTTCAAATCAGCAAACTGCATTTTGCAGCTAGCCAGGAAATGAGGGACAGCATGCAAGAGGAGGAGGGAGAGCCCAACACTGAGGCATGTTATGTGCTGCATAGCCAATTAATGAACCATCGTTTTTAGTTTTACCTGTTACAATTAATGAGGTGGAATGTTGAGAAAGAAATGACTTCCCCAGAAAATTAACAGCACAAAACTCATACATGGAAAGATGGAGCAAACCAGGTAAAGTTTTTTTTTTTGGGGGGGGGGCTAGAAACGTTTTCCCACTCCAGAGGAAAGAAAGGCCATTCGGGACCAACCTACACTACAAACAGCTGATTGTCAGTATCCTTTCCTGGGTCCCTCTGTTACATATTTAATGCATATCAGGTGGAACTTAACTGAGGACATCAACAGCTTCCATACCAGCACTTAATATTTCTGGAGGTTGCCAGAGATGGCTTGAAAACTGCCCTGTTAAAAGGAAGCTTACACAAGAAGTGACACTATAATTGCTATGGATGGGATATCTAAGCAAGTTAAGGAAGGCAGATTTTGATGACATACTGCATAATTTTTAACAAAGCCATAAAGAAAAAGAGTAGTTCCTTGTTTACATCTTCAAAATATAAAAGTACGAATAGCAATGCGTTTGAAGTTACCATATATTCTGATTTTTTTAAAAAAAAAGCTTGGGCATAATAGAGCAGTCTATAGAGTAACAACAAAGCAAGGCTATTATGTCCACTGCAACTGAGAAAGACTGAAAATGGAACCAGATGGCCTACCGAGTCCTTACCCCTGCCTAAGATTCTGTTATTTTAAAAGAATATCAAAACTATATATAATGCCATACTTGTCGTTACAAATTGAACCCAGTATGGCAACAACAGAAACATACATGTCTTACACAGACATTAAGTGGTCTACCTATTGACAACACCAACAAATATTCTGTATTAAAATTAAAGTATCTCTGAAGATACATGTATTCTACAGCTAATAACACTATAGCTCGGGGTTTGCAAACTTGAATTTAATTTCAGCTGCACTACCAAAATCTCCCTCTTCAGACTGCTAGTCTCTTGAGCAGCCTGAAGTCCCCTCACCCTTCCTCTTTTCCTCTTACTGACAACCAGTTGCTCTTAACAAGTCATGCCTTCTGGAGCTTCAGATTATTTGGGGAGTTCTTTTCTTCTGTTGGGTGATTTACAAAGTCATTTTATTCTGCTTACCTGGAGTCTCAAAGTATGTAGAGACCCCTGCATTGTCTGCAGGTGGCCTGGGTTCGTGCCTTTTATCTGTACTGACTTGCAGGCTCTGAGTATCAGGTGCAAGGCAGGGTCATTCAGTCCAAGGTCAGGGCTCCAAAAGTCAAGCAAAGCAGAGTCCTTCAGTCCAAGGTCAGAGTCCAAAAGTCAGGCAAGGCAGAATCAGTAGCTTAGCATCTATCGTATGT
The DNA here is from genome assembly GCF_001447785.1 of Gekko japonicus. Taxonomy (NCBI): domain Eukaryota; kingdom Metazoa; phylum Chordata; class Lepidosauria; order Squamata; family Gekkonidae; genus Gekko; species Gekko japonicus. The sequence goes on along the minus strand of NW_015176020.1, from coordinate 36,484 downwards.
TTTGCATCCACACCTAAAAGCCTCTCTTGGCTTGTTTTATACCCCATGTCTAAGGGTCATGCTTGCAACCTGTTGTTCAGAAGCAACTCATCTTCATTATCAGCAAGCAGCTGGCATTGGGCCAGGAAGTGAGCACTGCTGTTTTGTCTTTAGCTCTGTTCTCAGCCTCCATCTGCAGCACTCTAAAGGTGTAGGTGATACTGGTGGGCTGGGAATAGCTAACCGAGGTTCACCTGCTGAATTAGGGCTGGAGGGTGTTGGCAGCTCTGCACCAGCTGTTGGCTGTGAATCCTGACAAGCCTGAAGCTCATTTTCCTGTCAAGCAGCTTCTGTTAACTCAGGACTGGCTGATGACACCCAGCTCTATCTGATGTTGGACGGCCGCTCGGACTCCAGACCCGATGACCTTTCTCAGGCGTTACAAGCCGTGGCTGGTTGGCTCAGGCTGAGTCGGTTGAAATTAAACCCGGCAAAGACGGAGGTCCTGGGCCTATGTCGGACCGGCCGGGATTTGGGGCTCCTTCTCCCAACCTTCGGCGGGGTGCCTTTGGTGCCTGTGCGGGAGGTTAGGAGTTTAGGAGTGCTCCTGGATTCTTCATTGACAATGGAGCCTTGGGGGTGGAGCCTTGAGACAGTGAGGCTTGGGGTGGCAAGCAGCCTCAGCAGGGTATGATGCCATAGACTCAACCCTCCAAAACAGCCATTTTATCCCGGGACACTGATCTGTGTCGCCTGGACAACAGTTGTAACTCTGGGTGATCTCCAGTCCTCACCTGGAGGCTGGCAATGGTGGTTCTTGTGGAGGAAATGGCTGGAGGGTGGAGTCTATGACATTACACCAGTCCAAAGTTTCTCCCCTCCTCAAATCCCACCCTCTCCAGGCTCCACCCCTCAAATGTCCAGGAATTTCCCAACCTGGAGTTGGCAACCCTATTTCCTTCCCAACCAACAGCCAACCTACCTTTATCTGCCTCTCTGTCTTCTGCTTTCCATCTCCACCCCCCAGCCTCTACCTAGGAAAATCACACAGTGGGGACCACAGAAGCTTTCATTATTCCCTCCTCCTTTTTATCTGCACAACAACCCTGTGAGGTTGGTTAGGCTGAAATATGTGACTGGTCCAAAATCACGCAGTCAGATTCCATTGCAAGATGGGGCTCAGAACCTGGGTCTTGCAGACCCTACTTTGAAGCTCTAACTGCTGCACATCACTGGCTTTCATAGGGTGGCTGCTGATGAACAGTAGCAAGCAGCCGAGGCTAGGTGAATCATGCAAATCAGGGGGGACCTGGCAACCCTAGACTACTGCCAGGCCTAGAGTTGCCAACCTCCAAATGGGACCTGGAGACCCCCCAGAATTACAACTGGACTCTAGACAGCAGAGGTCTGTCTCCCTGCAAAAATTGGCTGCTTTGGAGGGTGGACTCTGTGGTATTATACCCAACTGAGACCTCTCCCTTCCCAAACCCAGCCCTCCTTAGAGTCTACCACAAAATCTCTAGAAATCCCCCAGCCTGGCACTGGCAACTCTTGTGAGGCCTGGCCCCAAGGCTCCCTTCCTCCCTCCCTGAAAGGCCAAAAGTGGCCTGGAAAGGGCCCTTCCCCCACCCTTTTACTGACCGAGCAGTTAGAAGGCCCCCGTGAACATTCTAATCTCTCACAGCTGATGCCTGAAGCAGATCCCTGCAGAGGCCATTTCAAAAGGTTTTGGGGGGAATTCAGCCATCCCTGAAGGGGTTTTTTTAGTTTTTGGATTTTTCTACAAACTCAGGAAGTCTACTGACTATGTAGGAAAAGCTGTTGGGGGAGAGTGAGCCCCCTGTTGGTGGAAATAAGTATCCGCACAGAAAAAACACCTCTGGAAAATAGAATAAGGATAGTACAATCATGTAAATACAAAGTATAAATTCAATAAGGACCAGAAGCAAGTTGTTTCAAGATAAAACTACCAGGCACAGAGTAAAAAGTACAAATGAGGCCTCTAAAAGTGCAATCACATGCCAAGTGGTTCTCCGATATAAACGTCTGGTCCAGGAATCACCTTCCTATGGTTGTAGAGCCAAATTGTCCTCAAGCAAAGAGCAGAGTGTGACAGAGTGTTGGACTAGATGGGCCATTGGCCTGATCCAACATTGGCTTATGTTCTTATGCAGGATAAATAGGCAGTTAAGTTGTCTATCTGTATGATTTGTAAAGTGGCCCTCAGGAAACAAAAGAAGGAAGTGATAGATGGTGTGTGTTATGTTTTCATCTCAAAAGCTGTCCATGAAAGGTACTATGTATAAGCTAGTATTCATCAGATCCTCCAAGAAAAAGGAAAGAAAGGTCCCTTTGACTTACCCTAAAAAGCTGTGCTGGAAATCATGGGGCATGGGTGACAAAGAAAGGTGGGTCCAACACTACATTGTGCTATATTCCAGGGGAAAGTCCACTTATGAAAGAAGTGTATGAATTTTTACAAACAAGTCAAAGAACAAAAGGTTTGCTAAAATTATATATCCCACATAACCTTGCTGTATTCTGTCATATTAAGCACACTGCAAATGAAGGACAGAGAAAAGGGCAGTTTCTGTAGAGCAAAAATAGCAGCAATAAAAACACATACCAGAAGGTCACATATTAGATATTGATCTAGTAACTAGAGATATCAGGTTCAGTTTGCTGCTTAATCCATACTTGCCACTTAATACTTCTCTGTCCTTTACACTGTATAATTCTGATGTACTACTACAAAAACCTTTTAGAAATCTAGGACTGACATATGCATTTTAAGTCCAGAAATGCTTAATATCTACATCCTTTCCATAGGTGTTTTGTTTCCAAGATTTTTTTTAAAATGATCAAAACTGTTAGACATATGACACTTTTTAAAAACATATCCTTCATTAGCAGCCATTTCCCCACCATCATCCATGGTTTTTAAGTTTCCAGACTTGGAGATAAATAACATGAGCCCTGTATATTTGCAACAATTTCTCTGTTGCACTGACATCCTATTTTTACATAGTAACTTCAAATTGTCATTACTGTCAAAATTATTACATTTTTTGGAATCAAGTTGGAAGGGTTCTAAAGGTCTTCTAAGTCCAACCTAAGACACAATAAACTACATCAAAATAATACACAACATCACAATTTGTCTTTCCTCGAAACCTTTCGAGGAAAAACTACTCCAATATCCCGTTAACAAATTAAACTGCTAATCTTCAAAAAACTTGTCTTGCTTAACCCTTCTTGAAATTTAAATTATTACCCCAACTATGAGTTAAGTCAGCAAAAATAACCTTCACTAGATAAATTCTCTTCTGGAAATCCATTCATCTTGTTTCACACACACCCATGTATAAACAAATTGCTCATGGACACACAAATGCAAATAAATTTCAGGAACAAACTACACGTGCCACATATATTGAAACGTACCTTTTCACATCTATAATGGAACACACATGCATTTCTTGTTTATTTAGTACATTTGAGTATCAGTGCATTTAACCCCAAAACAAAGTGTGAAGGAAGGAGGTAATTCCTGCCTTTTCCCAATATTGCTATATTCTGTTACTTTAAGCATTTTTCTCTTTGTGTGGACTGGTTGGGAGGAAAAGCATGGAAGGCATCAGAGAACAGCAAGTTAAGGTGGAAGAAAAGGGAAGTTTAGCTTCCTTTAGCCATGAACTCAATTTTTGTTTTTTTAAAAATCACCCTCATTTCATTTTAGACACAATGTGTGTAGATATGTATAAATATACACGTAGGGCCAGCCCAAGGATATCTGGTGCCCCAGGCAAATTACTTCACTGTCTCCCACTGCTTACCAACCTACACCCACATCACATTCCCCATAGAAGAAGACATAGAACGATCAGGCTCCCTATGGGCAGCAGCTTGCCACTGCAGACCCCAAACACCATGGGTGGGGAGGTGGAGCAGCAACAGGACTACTTCTGGCACCCCTCCACCTCTGCTTCCCTAGGCAATAGCCTAGCTGCACTTAAGGGCCATGCCAGCCCTGTACACATGGATCCTCCTGTCACACCTACTTTAGTCATCTTATTGCAGTGTTCTAGGTTTTTTGTTTGTTTATTCACTAGCATTCTTAATAGACTGTTTCTACAGAGCTTCTATAATTACTTCTTGAAGCTTCTAGTTCTTCATCAGTTGCTTCAACAACTTTAACGTAGCTCCAGATTTTTAATAGCCTCATAATAAAAAATAGCTAAAGGTTCACCAGCACAATGGAGAAAAGAAGGATGGAGAGAATTCCAGTCCCTAATCACATCCATCTACTTCTCTTTCTGTAGTTTGTACCCGTCCATCAAGCACTAAGGCTACTGCCTTATGCAGAGCAAAAAACATACCAGGCTATACCAAAGGCCATTCGCTTTGTCCCTTTGAATTAAACAAGCCATTAGCAAGAAAGCCAACTTTTATCTGCATTTTCCCACCAGGTATTCAAATAACTTTGATATAGATACATATAGGTAGAATTTGTTTTTGCCATCTCTAAAGTGAACTCCTCCAAATCATACAGAATTCTACATCTGCAAAGATATCTGCCCTTCTCATATAGTGCCCATCATTTTACATGTTCACAATTTTTGCACAGCTTCCTCATTAACATGTATTCTTGAAAAATGTGAGTTCTGTTGCAAAAAAAAGTAAGTTGCTATATTATGCAATGATACGAAAGCCAGAAAGAGCTTGGTTCTCTGTTGTGTTATTTATCTACACAACCAAGGAAACTGATAACTCATGTAAGTTATGATGTGTCACTTCAGGAGTGAAGATTAATGTCATATCAGAACTAAGCTTTCAGATGTTTCCATGTACATATTTCCTAGAATATTTTCTACTTTATTTTGCTGTAAAAGGTATGCTTTTCTGTAGAATATTAAATCTCTTTTTAACTCCATCTGCCTTTCCTACTCTTGTCATCTTCACAGAAAATGACTTGACAGTTTATGATACAAAGTATGACTACTCCTAAATGGGTTATTTGGAATGCAAGGTACACTAACAGTGTGGTATATTTGGAAATCACTCACACTTCTTTCTCACGAAACAGCATTTCTCCAGACACAACTCCACCAAGTCTCTAATCAGTGTAGGTTCAATGACTAGAAGAGCTGCTGAATTGAAAAGTAGGCAAATGATCTCAAAGATACCAACTGTGAGGGAAACAAGTCTATGAAAATGTTCTTCATATTTAATGGCCTACGAAGCAAAAAACAACAGCAGCAGCAAAACACAAATATAATGGTCATCTTTGCCTCCACACTGTTCATTTCTTTATTGTGTATGTTTCCAAGGAGCTTCTGGCCAGTCCTAAACACACTGTCTTCAGTTTCCATTCTCAGAAGTTGGGGCACAAATGTAGACAATAATGTCCCTTGCCTACCACATATATCCTTGGGACCCAAGTCAAGGAAAAAAGAACTATAAACTACCAGAGCTTCCCCTCCTCTGATAACACCTGTAGCATCAGGATAGGGGCAACTAGCATTTGGAGTACAGATCTACAGTATCTGTCAAGAGGACTGATGGTGTGCTGAGAAAAATACTCCAGGCATTGAAAGGGCAACTGATGGAAGAGGACTGTACACGTAAAAACAATGAAGATTGTCACACACACACAAATGTTCCAAATACTGTCATCTCTTCACTCACAGTAGAAAAGAGCAAGAGTCCAGTAGCACCTTAAAGACTAACAAAATATGTGGCAGTGTATGAGTTTTCGTGAGTCACTGTTCACTTCTTCAGATACAGCTAGAACGGGGGACCATCTGTCCTGTTTACTGGAAAGTAGAGTGATTTCAGATGCCGAATGCCCATCTTGCTCTCTCTTCATTCACATTATGCTAAAAATGCTGGGAAAATTACCAGACACTGCACAGTTCCACTATATCAACTATACAGTATACGAAGCTTTGACAGGAAATATTTTTAGAAAGCTGTTGCCAATAATGCATCCTTCACCACCTAGTTCTGAAAGCTATTTTAATATTCGCTCAAGGAATTTATAACTAGCCTCTCCCCAAAGGGGACTTAAGGCAGGTTATAATGCTATTTTTAAATATAGTATCTGATAAACAATAAGATCTTAAAAGTAATAAAACACAGCTCTAACGTAACTGTCTAACATAGCCACATGCACAGCTACAAGACTTTTAAATACTGTTCTAAATAGTTTCACCTCATAAGCAGTAAAATGTGTATTAACTATGAACTTCCAAATATTGTTTTGTGTTAACAATATTCTAAATTTACTTCAGTGACTTTACCCCATCCTTTTAAATGTCTGAAAACATATATTTGACATTTGTTACATGTTACAGTTATATTTACGTCATACTGAAGAGAGATTTAGGAACCTATCAAGCACTTGCATTGCTAAGTATTCTGACTTTTGGCATGCTCACAATACTGAAATAAATGTTACCACCACAGTGGTTATATTTTCAGCATAGTAGTCAGTGCACAGTATTATAATCATGATTACAGTAAAAGGAATATGGAGTTCTGGTGCATAACAACATTGATAACACTTCCATTGTTTGTTTTGTTCCATACCAGCAATAACAGAATGAGCATAGTGTGTGGTAAGTAGCACAATCAGTTATTTCCTTGAAGCTGCTTTAAATTTGAAGTCTATGTTAGATTCTCTCCTGCAAGCAACTGTGCTCAATGGCTGTGATCATATATCACTGCCTTACATTGACACCTGGTGGAAGAGGTTGGGATTGTAAAATATATTTCCTGTTAGCAACTGTTTGAGAATTACACCCAAGCAAACTTAGAATAGCCCAAACACCAAATAACAAACATCACTCTGTAATGTGATTTCCCCCTTAGGAAACTGTCATTTTGAACACAAGTTATATGTGCAATTAACCGGTCCAGAATGTACAAATTTCTAAGCAATGCCACATGGATTCCCATTCTTTTTTATTGTTTACTTTGAAGAGTTCACATCATCAAATATATTCATCACTGCACTCAAGTAGTAATTACTAGCTTTCCTCCTTGGATTCCAAGACTGATTTAATACACAAAAAGCTTATAAACCTTATAAATAAACTACAATCACACTTGTTTAATTCATACATTGTACTAACATTTGGATATTTCTATATAATTGAGAATGCCCATGCTCCTTCTGAAGGATGAGTATTTGCAATTAAATGCTTTCCTGAATATCAGTTGATTGTTTATTCTTTGAAGTGATTGAAATCAAATCCCTAATGGTAGCCATGCTGAAGTAATTTGCATTAATATAAACTAGAAAGCTTCTTATTCACTGTACGGCTTATGAAACCCTTAGGAAACCAGAAATGACCCTATGGAGACAGTGAAAAACAAAAGTTCTTTCAAAATCTTGATCTTTCCTACATGACTTTTGGGATCAACAGGATTAAATGAGGAATACCCAAGATGCTGGGAAATTTCAATTTCCTTCTATGAATTTCCAGTGATAGGAAATGTACTTGAATATAAAGTCTAACAACAATTAACTCTTAAATAGGAATGTCCTACAGTTTTAATAAATCAAAGGTTTTTTTACCAGTTAGAGCTAGTTTTCACTGTGATGTCAATCATTCTCCCTCTCCCTTTATCACTATTGTAGTAGTCTTCCAAAGTTATGAAAAAGAACCCACCAGTTGTCCAACCAGAAGAGGAATCTCTTCTGTCTGTCAACATGGCTACATTAAACATGTATTTAAAAAATTGCTAAACACCAGACAAAAGCTCTCAGTTGAATTTCAAAGTAAGCAGCATTAATAAAGTAGCTTAACATCTCAAAGCTTCAATCACATGCACAACCACCTTCAATCACATCCACAACCAAAGTTCCTCAACTGTACAGAATTCTGGTGGTAGCAACCACCTTCATTCACATGCACAACCAAAGTTCCTCAACTGTACAGAATGCATGGAGCAGCAATTCAGGTTCCAAAATGTAACCAAATTAATAGCACTAAGCAGTAAAATTACTTTGAAGACACTGGAGCACCTTGGATTTTTTGGGAAGGAAAAGCCAGCCATAAGCTAAACGTTACCTGTTATCCTGTTCATTTTTGTGTTGGAAAAACAATATAACACAATAGATGCACTACTGCTTACAAACCTGCAGAAAACAGAAACTAACTTAAACTTTTGTAAACTAAAGCAAACAGGAATGAAACTCTACAACATGCTGGTAACATAACTAACAATTGCTAGTCAAACCTTTTATTCAAAACTGTACTTTATAAGGATGTACTAAGTGGAAACTCAAGTAGCATCTTTCCAGCTATGGATAAAAAGATAAGCTGTCAATATCAATAAACTAGCTGAACACTTTGGAAAAATACTTCTAATACGTAACCCACAAGAGACCACAGCTCAGAATGCATTCCTGTCAAAACACCCATCAAATGCATAGTGTTCTCCTGAAACAAAAGAAGACTGACTTTTCGATTTTTACTTACTTTGCAAAGCTTCTGATAACGTGGAGACGAAACTGCCATTCTCTGCAAGCGATGCAACAATACCACAACTTTTTGCAGAGATGTTCTCACCACAGCCATCATCTTAAGTTTGCCACACTTCTGAAGACACCTCAAAATATGCATTATAAATGAAGAGCAACTATCATTTCCTCTTGGTCACTGGACAATGATTTGCCAGCTCTCTGAGCATGCTCGCTCCCAGGGCAGCTTTTCCGAGTGACAGACTTAAAGGCAGAGGCAGTTGGCATAGTGTTAAGCATCTCTTCATTTAAAAAGCCAAATACACACAAAAACAAAAGCTTGCCTGCATCCTCGAAGCCTGCATTTGCTCAGCTCAGCAGGTCCACAGAAAGGAAGTTGTTGATCAGACGAATACGCCTGCTATGAAACAGGGAGCGAACTACATACCACCGAAGGCATACTAACTGATGGCTTAGAGCTGCAGAGAAAACGAGAATCCCACTGGAAAGACTGCCCTGAGATAATCACAATAGTACTCCTCCTGGATATGCTTCATACAGAGAGAGGGGGGAAGAGAGAGAGAGAGAGAGAGAGAAGGGATGGCTATTACTCCCTCACTCTGGGAGAAAGATGCTCTCTCGCTCATACTAAAAGCAGCTCTGGCAGAGCTGTGGAGCAAGTGAATAATACAGTGTGCTATAAATCTTATGAGAAGAGCAGAGGGATACCTGCCCTAATTATATCAGCCATACATTAAAGACTAATAAATCACATAGTGGCAGCTCTCAAAAGCTAGATTATCTCCAACAAAAGGAAAACCTGCAGGGGACAAAAACCATCCTGTGAAAACTCTCATAAAGCTAATTTGCCTGGAGAGCTCCCGAAAGAATATTTCAGCATATGAAAACATGACTATTATGACGGTGTTTCCAATTAGAACCCTTCTTTGATAGGTCCATTCAGACAACAGACAACTAGGTATAATTTAAGCACAACAGTATTTTAGTTATTGATTAATCATTCTCTATGTTCCTCAGCAGAATATTCACAGCGCTGAACCTTGGTAAGTTGTATTGCTTGAATAACTCATGCCACAATATGGCAATACTTTTGCTGCCAGCATCATACCAACAATATGTTTCAAATGTGGCAGAGTGTTAACATATGCTATTTTATTCTTCACCAAATAGGTATCCTATGAAATAACAGTAACTTTCCATGCTCTGGTGTCATACTACACAACCAGAACACAGAAACTCACTGAAAAGATTCACAGACCATCTACTCCAAAGACCAAACTAGCTACCCACCCATGCAAAAACACAGAAATAGCTTTTAGAAGACTCAAGCAAGAGACACATCACACATCACAACACACATATATACTGTAAGGGAAAACAAAACTCTCCAATGTCACTAGCCAATTTGATGCCCAACATCAAAACATCACCCATGTATGAGAACATATACCGCTTGGTAATGCTAAAAATAAAACTAAACTGGAAGAAACACCATGTCTCAACAATCCATGTCAAGGACCAGCATGGTGTGGTGGTTAGAGTGCTAGACTAAGTTCCGGGAACCAAAGATTCTATGGAAGCTGACGGGGTGACCTGGGGCCACTCACCCTCAGCCTAATCTACTCACAGAGTTGTTGCTGTAAAGACACAAGTGGGGGGAATGAAAAATGATGTTATAAGCCACTCTGGTTCCTCATTAAGGAGAAATGCATGGCATAAATACCTACATTTGTTTATTTATTTATTTGATTTATAACCCACCCTCCCTACCGAAGCAGGCTCAGGGTGTGGCATGCTTCAATCCCATAGTATTTTGAATACATATTTACAAAGCTTGCAAGCATATGCTTTTCTTGACACAGAACAAAGTCCACATATCTCTGCCATTGTACCCACATCTTCCTTTAACAAACTGTTCAACCATGCAACATCACCCCTTCCTTTCCCAATATAATTTGAGTTCCTTCACTTCCTCTCTCAGCTGATGAACCTGATTTCCCTTAGTTTATGCAGAAGATTCGTGGGGAGTATACCTCTAAAACAGTATTTTCTTTCAGTAAATTGCCATGCTGAGATCATATGCACAACAGTGGGTGGTGCCTAGCTTATGGTGGTCCCATAATTGTATGTGCCATATGTGTGGGTGACAAGGAAACAACAAACGCAAAGATTTGAAGCACATATGAACACAGAGGATTTGGTTGTTTATTCACTATAGAGATTGTTACAATATTTAAAATGCAGGTGAAGTAAAAACATGATTGGCTTCATTTCATCTTTGACTGTGGAAGGAATTTCCAATACAGCATTTTATGGATAAACAAGAAATAAAAAGACAAATTGTAATGCTAAATAGCACCGCATTACAAAATGAAAGAGAGAGCACATGTCAAGCAAATCTCATTTTAATGGATCTCAACAAGTGTCAGTATAGGTTCCATTACCACAGTATGTTCAATTTCTAAAAGGGAAACGGGACATTGCCTACAGGAATTTTTGTGATCGGAGACAGCTGCATTGGTACAAAGAGAAATAAAATCCAATAATATCTTGTGCACACAATGTCTTCCTTGTATTTATTTAGACATGACACATTATCAGGTCAAAATTGAGCAGCCAAAACTCACCAGTTCATTTCTCATTACTGACTTTGCCTCTTATAGGCAATTCATCACACCAGGAAGAGTTTCAGCACAAGTCTTCTTCCTTGTGTGAGAAATACACTGATGCTTCTCATTCACTTCTCAGTGAAAGCCAGTGTGGTATAGTGGACAGAGTTGCAGACTAGGACGCTGGGCAACCTGGGTTTGAATCCTTACTTCTACCATGGAAGTTTGGTGGGTAACCTCAGGCCCATCAAACTCTCATCCTGGCCTACTTCACAGGGTGGTTATTGTTAGAGAATGAAGGAGGGGAGACCAATGTTCTAAATGCCAATTTGTGTCCCAACTGGGTGGGAAGGAAGGAAGGAAGGAAGGAAGGAAGGAAGGAAGGAAGGAAGGAAGGAAGGAAGATGATTCATTAATCTCAGTTATCTTTGGCAGAAAATGGGTCCCAAACTCAAGAATACCCAATATTCACGGAGAGAAAAGACGAAGCAAATGTTTAAACACCCAGCACTCAAAGGAGAGCTATGTACAAGGACTCCTACCATCAGAAGATCAGAAATACTCCAAGACTAACTGGCAGGGTGCAGGAAGCTAAGTCCATCATTTTCCAATATCTGGAATCATATCAGTTGTAGCCTGAAGTATCCTATATATATAACATTCCCTTACATATTGGTCATTTCAAGCTCTCCCACTGGCTGTGCAGTGCGCTCCATCAGCCATTGGCCCATCAACCGCCACTCAAGAGTACTAGCACGCCACTGGCTGGGGGCTGGGTCCGCTTCTCTCCCCCACTCACTACCAGCCTGGACACTCTTCTCTCACAGAATAAAGTGCCAAACGGTTGTCTCTCCTGATGAAGACACTTCTCCTGTTTGGCTCCTGTGGGACTAATTTTTCCCTCAGTGGCTGTTGCTAGGCAACCAAGCTTGGTTCTTTCAGTAAAAAGGCAAAGGCAGGAGGTGCTTTCCAGGCCTTTGTGGGGATCTCATTGGGGCCAGTCCTAACTAGGGTTGCCAGCTCCAGGTTGAGACATTCCTGGATATTCTGTGGTGGAGTCTGCTGAAGCCAGAGTTTGGGGAGGCAGAGGGTGAATAGAATGCCATAGAGCCCACCCTCTAAAGTAGTAATTTTCTCCAGGGGGGGAGAGATCTGTTGTCTGGAGTTCAGTTGTGATACCTGGTGATCTTCAGGCTCCACCTGGAGGTTGGCTAACCTTGGCATAGCATTTAGCACTTCAGAGCAGCGTCTGCCAGACCAGGTTCTTGCTGTGGAAGTTGAGTGGGTGATTTCGGACCAATCACAGACTTTCAGCCTAACCTACCTCACTGATCAAAAGGAGGAGAGGCGAATGTTGCAAGTTGCTTTGGTCTCCACAGCAAAGAAAGACTGTACTTTTCCTCCTGGGGAACTATTGCTGGAGATAACTCAGAATTAAAACCGTTCTCCAGATAGCAGAAATCGGCTCCCCTGGAAAAAATGGCTGCTCTCCAGGGTGGACTCTATGTCATTATACCCTGCTGAGGTCACTTCCCTCCTGCTTGGATCCCCACTGCAAAGAAAGACTGTAGTTTTCCTAGGTAGAGGCTACAGGGAGGGGGGGGAAAGAGATGGAAACCTGAAGTCAGAGGGGAAGATGGTAAATTGATGGTTGGCTGGGAAGGAAATAGGGTTGCCACCTCCGGGTTGGGAAATTCCTGGAGATATGAGGGGTGGAGCCTGGAGAGAGTGGGGTTTGAGTAGGGATGGGACCTCAGACGGGTACAAAGCTGTAGACTCCACCCTTCAAACCTGCCATTTCCTCCTGGGGAACCATTGTTGCCAATCTCCAGGGGAGGGCTGGAAATCACTCAGATTTACAACTGCTCTTTAGGTGTCAGAGATCAGTTCCCCTGGAGAAAATGGTAAGGTCTGTGTCATTATACCCTACTGAGGTCACCACAGCAAATTGACAATGAGTGTCCAAGGCCAGGGCACCTGCCCAGAGCCTCTTTATAGAGCTTGTTGTATTTATTTCCACAATGAGCCTTATTCCTAGTATTAACATAAATGGCCATTATTTCCTTGGTCAATCATAGATGAAGCAGAGAAAGACACGTTTCTGTATGTCATTACAAATGGGGGAGAGATCTAAACTAGGGGTGTGCAATTTTTTCCCCTGGTATTTTTCGGTTCTTGTTTATTGGACTCGCAAAAAATTTCAAGATTCCCAAAAAACCCAGATCCCAATACTAGTAAAGTATTTGGATACGGGATTTTTCGGAAATCCTGAATTTTTTCAGGTCCAATACACCCAAACCAGAAAATATGGGGAGGGGAGCAGCAGCAAAGTGACAAAAAACAGCAGAGAGGCAGCTCAGCTGGAGCTCTTTTGGGCAGTCCCTTTAAACTGGACTGCCCAAAAGTACTCGCATAGGAGCCGATCCTGTAGGGAGAACTCTTCCCACAGTCTTGGCTGGGGCTCTGCTGGGCAGCCCGGTTTAAGCCAGGTGAAAATATAAGGTGAAAATACAACAGACAAGTCAATTTCTATCTCACATCAAACAAAAGCAAAATGATCACATCTCAATAAATGAGTAAACTGATTGTTAGTTCTAAAAATTCTGAGCAAAAAAGTTTTCCAGTGTACCACCTGTGTGTTGATGTTCTTCTCCCTTCACATTTGCAAGCAGAAAGATTTTATGGTTGAGTTTTAGCCTTCAAAATAATGCTTGAATGTTTTATTCTCTGTCTTCATCACTAATACGTTGTAGTCCAGTAAGAACAAGTTAACTTTGTTGATCACAAAGGCGCTTTTTTGCCTTCTTAAAGCCAGCACTGAATTACAAGGCTGATCTAGCCATTATCATTTTATTTAATTTATTTGTACACTGAGACTACATTACACCAGATAATGAAGGAAAATTATTGAAGAGAAAATGTATTAAAATATTCAGGAATGAAGACGGTAACTATGAAGAGTTTGCAGGGCAAAGCATTCCACACTTTTAAGTTTACATTTATGTTTTTCCCTTAATATTTGCAAAAAAGGTAACTGTATTCAACTGCCTGGTCTGATGAACTACTCCCCTCAAACTCTCTATAGACTTCTTACCAGTGCCTTCAAGTAAGCAATCACCCAAAACATCAATAGGAACATGGAATTTCAAGAAGGAAAGGAGGCAAACTAAGTATGTCCAACAACACAAATTCCTCAGCAACAGTGATAAACAAATGAAGCTTTAAAGGTTACTTTGACTGCCATTTATTTCACACATTTTAAAAATACATTTGTCTTGAAATAATTTTAATTGAATAGGCTAAGTAGTTCATTCTTCCCATATCATCAACAAGTGTGAAAACCAGTTTTGAATGAACTACAGCAGCTGTGAGCTTAGGCTTCAAACAGCTTTCTAGGAAGTCTGGAGATTTTAGTAGACAACGAGTAGCTAACGTTATTTGCCTTTGGACACAACAGGGAAGCAGAAAAGGGAAAAAGGCAAGTCTTACTGAATAAATATTAATGAACCAAGCAAAGATGGTACTAAAATGTACAATTACCATCTCATGGTGCAGTCCTAAACCAAGCTACACCCTTCCAAGTCCACAGAAGTCAGTAAGCTCAAAAGGGTATAATTCTGTTTAGGACTGTATTGTCAATCTATTACAGCATAAATTTACCTAGCTCTTGCATGTTTATTTCTGGATATTACAAAATCTAATGCCCCTTATCTTTCTTCCAAATTTTATGTCTAGAAGGCAGACTGGGAGTTAATGATGTCATACAAGACAGAAATGCTTTATTTGATTAGGAATGATACCTTCAGCCACGTGCTTTGCTTTCTTCTGCAAATCACACCTCTTAGGAGTCTTCCTTACCAATAAAAACAGAAAAGGAGAAATTCCCACTCATTCACAACTGACCGCCAAAGTCTACTTATTACTGTCTTAGAGTTTGAGAATAAAAACAACAGGGGGGAGATTTGGTGGTCCAGAGGAATGCTACGTTTCTGAGAAATCCTTAGAGACAAAACTCAAACCAATGCATAAGATGGAAAACACTATGATTCTTCAGTTATAGATCTGGAAGAAATTCTTATGTTACCACACCATTTCCAGAAGGCTACAATAGTTTGGAAAGTAATTGTTGAAAGCCAGAGTAGCTTTTAAGTCTGATTTACTGTACAAGTTGTATCCTTATTGTAAAATGTGTGCTTTCTTGATTTTTTAAAGATGTACACACAACAGTATTAACATTAAATTCTTACCTCTATCAGTTTTTTTAATTCTCTTCTAGAAGCATCATCCTGTGCAGCATTTTCCTGTCGTGATGCATCTGCAAGGACATTAACTGTAGCTTCTGCTTCTTGCATCCACTTGAGAAAATTCTCTAGATCTTTTAGGGAGGCTTGTACTAGTTTCAGTTCAGTGTCTAAGGCATTCTGCCTATTGCCAGCTCTAAGGAAGCAAAACAAAACAAAACAAATTACATCAGATAATGTGCAAAGGAACAAATAATTCATGCAAGGCCAAATAGGTAATATTTATTTTATGCAGCATCTCTCATATATATAGCATAAAGTATATATTAATATAAAGTATATATTCATATATACAAAGTATATATAAAGTATATATTCATATGCAAAATGCTAACACTTATGTAAGCAATTCAATAAATATGAGCATACCATCAACATATGATGAAGGTCTAGGGAGTGAATGTTGACAAAACACAAAGATAAAAAGGGAAACAGTGAGGAGTCAAATATGATAAGAAGAAATCTCTTAATATGAAACAAAAATTGTCATCAGAAAAAGAGAAATATATACAGACTAGGAATAAGGCCCATTGTGGAAATAAATACAATGAGCTCTAGAAAGAGGCTCTGGGAGAGTGCCAAGGCCGTGGGCACTCAGCATCAATTTGCTATGGCAACCTCAGCAGGGTATAAGGACACAGAGTCCACCATTTTCTCCAGGGGAACAGATCAATGCCATCAAGAGAGCAGTTGTAATTCTGAGTGATCTCCAGACCTCACCTGGAGATTGGCAACAGTGGTTCCCCATGAGGGAATGGATGGTTTGGAGGGCAGAGTCTATGGCATTGTACCTGTCTGAGGCCCCACTCCTCCACAAACCTCACCCTCTCTCAAATCTCCAGGAATTTCCCACCTGGAGTTGGCAATCCTATCCCCTGCCCAGCCAAGCATCAACCTACCTTCATTTCCCCCTCACTGATCAGCTTTCCATCTCCCCCCCACCAGCAGCCCCCACCGTGCTCTGAAGC
>NW_015176020.1:2777-19527 GCF_001447785.1 Gekko japonicus | reverse complement strand
AGGGTTTTGTTCCTTTGTCTCTTTACTGGCAGAACCAAGCTTGGTTGCCTACCAACAGCCACTGAGGGAGAAGTTAGAATGCTTTGGCCGGTGGCCTCTATGGCATTCTATTCAGCTGAGGCCTCCCCTCTCCCCTCCCCAAACTCTGGCTTCCTTAAACAGGCTTCTTTACCTGGAGCTGGCAATCCTATGAGTTCCTCACAAAAGCCACTGAGGGAAAACTTTGTCCCACACAGGCTCTAAGCAAAAGAAGTGTGTTCGTCGGGAGACACAGAACTTCTGACAGAGAACAGTGGCTGAAAGGGGAGCGGGCGGGGAAGAGGAGCAGACCCGGCCAATGGCATGCCAGTAGTCTTGACTGGCAGCCAACGGGCCAATGGCTGAGGGAGCGCATGCAATCTTGCCTCCCCATAGGACAGAAGCCACCACCCGGCTTTTATATATAAGAGAGATATAACATGACTGAAAGCTCAAAGAATGTTAGAAATACAAAAGAGAACCAAGAAACATTAATCAGCATAATAATGTGAGAATCAAAGAGAATGATCAAACTAATGTACAAGAACTTAACTTGCGGTAAAAAATGAACAGTGACGTTTTCAACAGAAAAAAAAATCATGACAGTTTAGGGAGAACACACAGCAAATTCAGTCCAGTGCATTAAGTTTGAGACAGTTCAACACTGCAGTGGAAATAACTATAATCATAACTGGAAATATTAGTAAGAACAAGGAGAGAGAATGAAGAAACAGAAAGATCATTGTGGATAACGTTGTCATTGGACACCAAAAGTAGTAATGTACTGGCCAAAAGAAGGGCTAGTACAAAGACTAAAGAGCAAGGGACCCAAGAACTAAGCCTTAAGGAATGCCAGCAGAAAGACAAACTGATATAACTGCCACCACTGGTAGACACTTCATTAGAATAATTTGTAACGGATTGAAATCAAGAAAGGATTAGTAACTCACAGACAATGAGAGCTAGCAAGAAGAAAGTGATCAGACATGTCAAAGGCTACTGAAAAATAGAGGAGAATAATAGAAAATAGAGCCTATCATCATTTATTTAGCAGTTTACGATCTTTTACAGCATACAATACAAATAATGGTTGCAATTGTTGGTGCTGAAGCATTTTGCAGAAAGTGTTCTAATGGAGCAGTAGAGTTTTGCTTCTAAAGAAAACACTTGCTTATGAAGAGGAAACTGCATTTTGCATAGAATGGGTTATTAAGCAGTGTTGTCTTTGCCCTTATTTCACAGTGTTTTCTTCTTGTCATCTCCCCAAACTCCTCAAGATACTGCTGCTGTTTTTCCTCTGCTCTGCAGCAGCCCAGATAAAAATACTCCTCTCAAGATGTTCAGAGTGGGAAGCGGGACTCTGGCCAAGCTCTCTCAACTTTCTGGTTCCTGCTCCTTCCTGAAAACAGCAAGGGGGTTTGGAGAGGTAAGGCTGAGATGGTGTTTATAATCCTGCTGACCCAGCTACTACAGCTATTGTTGGACTTCCACCTCTCCATGGCATCCTCCATTTAAAAAATCAAAAAATCTTCAAAGCCGTTTCAGTAGAATGTTACAGTAAAAAAGTCAAAGAAAAAAAGTACTTTCAGCATGAAAAAGAAGACAAATTGAAGGAACGGGGGAATTCTAAGATGATTTATTAACTAGGAAAATAACAGAATTTTAAATTAAGAAGAGACAACACAAGAAAGATACATTTTCAATCACTTTTCGGAATGCAGGAACAAAAGGAGCATTAAAAACAAGGGCAAGAATTGGATGAAGAGGATGTAATGAGTTTAAGAAAGAAGAGGAATACCATTGAGGCAGAAACTGGAGACAATGAGAGAGAGAAAAGAAAGAAGTGCATGAACAGGTAAGGAGGACAGCAAGGTCTTGGAATCAAGTGAGAAGGAAAGTAGTGAGGAATGAACTGAAGAACAGGCAAAGAAGAATCTCAGAAGATGATTGGGACTGCCTTGCCAGAATATCAGGAAAAGAACCAGGAAGAGTCCAGCAGAGGCAACAGCAGACCACAGCTGGCTGGTGATTAGAGCTAACAAGAAGGGGAACCCACGATACTCACGGGGGGGGAGAAGCTCCACGGGAGGAGAAGTGAGTGTGCTTGGGACCGCCTTGCTGGAACATCAAGTGGCAGGCAGAGTCCAAAAGCTGCAGCCCTATCTCAGCAGAGGCAACAAATTATGGCTGGCTGGTGAGTGGGGGGGGGGTTTATCAACTACAAGGGTGGGTAGGGTGGAGGAGAAGTGGGATGAAGAAATCAAAAGGAAATGGGAATATAAGAGATTAAAATATAAATACCAAACAAACAAAGGCTTCAGCAGCATCCTGTGAGAGAAAGATTGTCTAAAAGGAGTAAGGGAACACAAATAGACATCAGGACTAGAGAAAATAGCAAGAAAACAGTTTTTTTACATTGGATGAAAACAACTCTGTACAGTGTTATATACTGTAACTTGAAATAACACATATATTCTTTGTTTTATCACTCTAAGGCTAGTGTATATTCAAGCTTCTTCTTCATTATACTAGAAATATTCTAAATATTTGAGAAGTATTTGGTGAAGTTATAACCTTGATTGATTCACATCTTTCCAAACTGAGAAACCATCATGCAATATGATCCCCTTAGAGAATGTAATTTAGTTTCTGTGGATCATTTTATAGATAATCTTCTGGCAGAAAAGCCACTTTAAAAAAAAATCCTGCCAAAAATCTATAGCAAGCAAGCAAGCATGCCAAACTGCAGCACCATAAAAGGCATTTTTACCCAAATATCTCCTTCAAGTATTTACATCCTCCAAGAACAGAACGTTTTAAAATCTTAGTGATTATCTTACCTTAGCAATAACTGAAATGGGGCATTTATTTTTGAGAAATCTATAATCATGTTACAGTGACATGTTGTAAAGAGAAATGGTTTAAAATCTGAAAGTCCATTTGCCCAAAAATGTTCTAAAAGCCACTGAAGATTTGTAGATTTCCCCCCAGGAGGCTATATTCTCCCATCCACTGAAAATTACCAGTCTTCCCCATCTTCAGTGTTTAAGTACATTGCTCCACCAGAGACAATTCCAAGAGTACAGTTCTATAAGCAACAATTATAAACAATAAATTTATATTATGCGACTAAATAAATAAATGTGAAACACTTTCCTTTGCATAATGTAAGAAAAACTGCCATATTTTAAATAGCTATTATACTAGGTTGGATCCAAAGGATCACAAGCAAAACTCTACTCATAGAACAGAATTGTCTCCCACTTTCCACTGAACATCCTGCACAACCCAACAAAGTATTAGAGGTGTGACCTGTGCATCTATACTGGCCAGGAAAAGTTGCCACAAATCCCCTCCCTCCTCTTCCACAATCAGACATGCAATTTCACACTTGAAGAAGAGGTCTTTGTTTTCAAGCCACTGCCTGTGTGATTTCTACTTCAAGCAGCTATAAATAATACACATTTGGGGTTGGCTCCAAGGACTCCCATTTGCTAAGTGAAGGTTGAAACTACACACATAGCAGAATAGAATCCTTGGACCCAAATTTCTGTCTGGAGTTTAAACAGTACACATATTTTAATTAGGACTGTTAGCCAATTAAAGAAACTAGAACTAACAATCTTTAACTAATTAACTTAATTAAACAAGCTTAAATTCATTTTCATATTACCAAGACTTCATTACAAGTGCCTTTATGAGAGGAGACAGAAACCCTAAAACCTTACTAGGGCTAAAGAATGCCACCTAGAGCATCTGGGAACTTGGAAACCCTGGGGTTTACGTTAGACTAACCCAATTCATTTTTGTTCCACACTGGACCAGCCTGCCAGACTTAATACTTTTTGTACAAATGACAATCTGGTCTGGGTCAGACCACCTATTTGTTATGGAAGTTCAGCGCCATTACCAGATGCATGATGGTGGTGGGACTCTATTTCATAAGTCTCTGATTTGTAAGAGTAGCCTCTAACATCAGAAATGTGGCTTTGCATGGGATTGGTGAAGTCAGCTCATCACTCTTAGAGAGGAAGCTGACTTAGGTCCAATTTCATTGATCACAAATATGGGACATCTGCGATTTTACCCTGGCTTCAGTAGAAACTGGGGAGGTTGGGCAAAGGTTAACATCTTGTTACTGCAGGAACTCTGTCATGCACTGAAGAAGCCTACAGCCTAGGTAAAATGTACTTAGCTGAACTAGGGTTGGGCTAGGGGAGCGGCAGTCCCGGAGGCACCTGCTTGAATGTGGGGTGCCTCAAGGGGCAGTACTCTCCCCGATGCTATTTAATATATATATGCGCCCCCTCACCCAGATTGTCCAGAGGTATGGGCTTGGGTGTCATCAATATGCAGATGACACCCAGCTCTATCTGATGTTGGGCGGCCAGTCGGACTTCGAACCAGAAAACCTTCAACGGGCTCTACAGGCCGTGGCTGGGTGGCTCAGGCTGAGCCGGCTGAAGTTGAACCCGGTGAAGACGGAGGTCCTGTGCCTGGGTCGGGGTGGTATGGGATTGGGGCTCCCACTCCCGGACTTCGATGGGGCTCCTCTGGTGCCAGCTTCGGAGGTTACGAGTTTGGGGGTGCTCCTGGACCCCACCTTAATGATGGAGGCCCAGGTAGCGGCCACTGCTAGAGCAGACTTTTATCATCTTCGGCTGGTGCGGCAGTTGGTCCCCTTCCTTAGCCGCGACAATCTGGCCACAGTGATCCATTCGACGGTCACCTCGAGGCTAGACTACTGTAAAGCTCTCTACATGGGGCTGCCTTTGTCACAAATTTGGAGGCTACAGCTGGTGCAGAATGTGGCGGCCAGGTTGTTGGTCGGTGCCCCTAAGTGGGAACACATCCAACCTGTGCTGAAGGCGCTGCACTGGCTGCCTATAGCGTACCGGATTTGCTTCAAAGTGCTGGTGCTTACCTTTAAAGGCCTACATGGCCAGTGTCCGACATACCTGAGGGACTGCCTTTCCCCATATAGGCCCCAAAGAGCACTTCGGTCGGGGTCACAGTACAAGTTAGTGACCCCGGGCCCAAAAGAGGCCAGGCTAGCTACCACGAGGGCCAGGTCCTTTTTGGTGGTGGCCCCTATCTGGTGGAATGAGGTCCCGGAGGAGATCAGGGCTCTGCGGGACCTTTTACAGTTCCGCAGAGCCTGCAAGACAGAGCTCTTCCGCCAGGCTTTTGAGTAGGGGCCGCCGCCGCCACTGCCACCACCGCATAACTGCGGAGCAGGACCGCCGGGGTGGGCCGATGAGTAATTGGAACCCCCTTCTGACTTTTGACCTCTGACCTCCTCCTGATATGCAATGGAGAGAGCGCAATTTTAGTCCTTCGTGTATCCTGTAAGTTGTCAATGTTTTTAGCTTCTGTGTTTTAACTTATCTGTTTTATAGCACTTTGTGCCTTGTAAGCCGTCCTGAGCCTGCGTGCGGGGAGGGCGGGATAAAAATAGAATGAAATAAATAAATAATTAATAAATAGTTCAAGTATACTGCTTTTTATTTTGGAATTTTGTGCGCTGTGTTCTTGTGTCCCGTCCCCCGTCCCTCCCCGTATTTTGTTCTTTCCTTTTCCCACCCATTTCTGGACCCAACCACCTTTTTCCCCTCTTTAAGAATAAACTTTTTTCTTACAAAGACTTTTTTTCTTTTGGAGTTACACTTAGTACAATCTATTTCTCTAGGATATTTCTGTCATGCCTGCCCCTGCTGATGACCCTGATGAGGCCCCTGCCAGTACCAGCCAGGAGCATGTGGAATTGACCCACTTTGCTTTCTTGCATTTCTTTTTCTTTGGGATGGTGCTGATTGCTGCCTCCTGGACAATGTCACGAACCTCTGTCCATAGCTCTTCAGGCACTCTGTCTATCAAATTTAGTCCCTTAAACCTATTCTTCACCTCCACTGTATATTCATCAGGGATGTGATCTAAGACAAACCTGAATGGCCTAGTGTTTTTCCCAACTTCCTTCAGTTTAAGCCTGAATTTTGCTCATGATCTGAGCCACAGGTCTTGTTTTACTGACTGTATAGACTGCTTCTCCATCTTTGACTGCAAACTGTGAAGCTTCCTTCTCAGTGGTCCTGGGAGTGGGGCAGTCCTGACTCCTGGGATCACAGCTCCTCCTTTCTGTAGGCAGGGCCAGCCAACAAATCTCAATCCTAATTATTTCTCAATTAAAATCTCAATTTTAATTATTATGGTTTTTATGGAGTTTTTCCCTTTTAAAAAAACCTGCTTTTAAAATTCTGCTTCTATTTTAATGTCATATGTATCATTTATGTTGCAAGATATGACACCGGTTTACTATGTGCTGGTCAATGACCGTGAATAAAACTAATCCCAAAGGGGAGGGGCTTGTCCTCTGATTCCCCAGTCGTTCTCCAAGCCATGTATCCCCAAATCAACTGTGTACAAACACAAAAAGGGGGGCTTCTCTTCCCCGAGAGGGGCAAAACACTCCCCCTAACTATGTACATAATGAGAACCCTTGTAACAGAAATACTGAGGCCTGCATAATAGCCTTGCCTCTCCACCCCGTAACCACTGGGTCATGGAACCATTGACCCCCTCTGTGTCCTTTTGCGCATATATATCCCACACCTCCATGGGCCAAAGAAGCTGCTACCCTCAAAGGTGGGGTGGACTGCCCCACTCCTGGACCACTGAGAAGGAAGCTTCATGGTAAGTGAAGACAAATCTTCCATTCTCCAGTGGTCCTGAGAGTGGGGCAGTTCTGACTCCTGGGACTTAACAAAGCAGTGCCCTCCCAGGGTGGGTCCAGCAGCTTACTGGTCAAAATGGCATGCTGTAGCACCTTCCTACCAAAAGCCGCCTCAGCCAAAGCTAACTTATGAATTTGGTAGTGTCTTGTAAAGGAGTGCAAGGACTTCCACGTAGCAGCCTTACATATTGTCTCTAGGGATGGGAAAGCCCTGTAGGCCACCGACGTAGCTGCCCCCCTCAAGGAGTGTGCCATGATGCCCTGAGGTGGGTCCAACCCCTAAGCTTTGTATGCCACTATAATACACCCCATAAGCCACCTACTCAGGATCGAGGTAGAAATTCTTTTCCCTGGTGCTGACTTTCTCAAGGAGATGAATAGGGCATCTGTGGTTCTCAAGTGTTTAGTCCTATCCAAATAGAAACTGACTGCTCTGCACATGTCCAGGCAATGCCATTCCTTCTCCCTAGCACGCTTGGGGTTGGGACAAAAGGATGGGAGTACTATTTTTTCAGATTTATGAAAGACTGAGTTCACCTTATGGATGAAAGCTGGGTCTGGGCATAGCAACACCCTGTCATTGTGGAAGATGCAAAATTCTTTGTCTGTGGATAAGGCTCTTAATTCTGAAACCCGTCTAACCAATGTAATGCCCACCAAGAAGGCTGTTTTGAATGAGAGATCCTTCAAACTGCAAGAAGCCATTGGTTTGAAGGGTTCCTTACATAAGGCTCTAAGAGTCATATTAAGGTTCCAAGTTGGAAAATGATGGACCTGGGGTGGGTTTATGAGAGAGACCCCCCTCAGGAATCTTTTAACATAAGGGGGTTGTACCAGTGACCGCCTGTTCTTAGCCCCATGCACTGCTGAGATGGCTGCTACCTGACATTTCAAAATACTGGTACTGAGGCCCTTTTCCAGACCTTGTTGCAAGAAGGTTAAGATGTCACCCGCCGAGGCTGTCAGTGGGTCTAGTTCTCTATCCATGCACCAAGAACAAAAAACCTGTCAGGTTGCATTGTAGACTCTGTTTGTGGAGCCCCTTCTGGATGCCAACATAGTTTCCACCACCCCCTCTGAGTAACCCATGGTATTTAACTGTTACCGCTCAACCTCCAGGTAGTGAGGTTCAGCATTTCTGGATAGGGATGGACCTGAGGTCCATCCCTCAAGGGCAGATGCCATGGCTCCATTACTGCCATTCTTTTCAACTCTTGAAACCAAGCTCTCCTTGGCCAGAAGGGTGCTACCACTAAGACCTCTGCCTTTTGCTCCACTACTGTCTGTAGGATAGTCTGCAGAAGTTGAACCGGCGGGAAGCCATACAATAGCTTTCTTGGCCAGATGCAGTTCAACGTGTCTGTCCCCATTGCTCTTTGACTTCTTATTATCGAAAAGAATTGGCTCAGTTGACGGTTGCCTTCTGTTGCGAACAGGTCTACTTCCACCTTTCTGAGCTGAAGACATATTTGCAGGAAAACTTCCCTGCACAGTGTCCACTCTGACTGATCCACTTCTCGCCGGCTCAGCTATTGAGTTGTTTTTTTCCTGCTACGTGAATTGCCTTCACTGATAGTAGATGCTCCTCCGCCCATTGTATCAATAGTCTCGCTTCCTTGTGGAGGGGTTTGGATCTGGTTCCTCCCTGCTTGACGTTAAGCCTTGGATGACGTACTGTCTGTATCAACACGTGATGGTCCTTCAGCCTTTCCCGCCATTTTTGCCATGCCTAGCAGCCATTCTTCTACCTTTAATAACTGCCCCTTCTCTCTCTCAGATAGCTCCGTTTACCCTGAACCCACCTTTGTGAAACAGGTAAGGGTTCATCCACCATCTCAACTCCTGCTTCACTGCTTCCTGAAGGAGCACCTTTTGTGCTCTCTTGAGTGCTATTGTTTCCTGGAAGGGTAATAAGAACCGCTGAAAAGGACAAGCATGAAATGTGGCCCACTGAAGTATCTCCTGACATGAGACTAGCATGCCCAGGAGTTGTACTAACATCATCACCTCTACTGATGGTTCCTTCATCACCTGATGCAAAAGTAAAAATAACTTTTCTTGTCTCTCCTGTGACAGAAAAATTATGTCTTGCATTGTGTCAATCTGCACCCCTAGATATAATATGGACTGTGTAGGTATGCTACTAGGGTGACCAGGACCTTCGTGAAGACTCTTGGTGAGGACTTCAATCCAAAGGGAAGGGCCCAATACTGGAAATGGTGTCCGTTGTAGGCAAACCTGAGGAACCTGCAATGAGATTGTCTGATTGGAATGAGTAAATAGGCCTCTGACATATCTATGGAACACATAAAATCCCCTTGATGAATGGCTGACACTAGGGATTTTAGAATCTCCATCTTGAACTTGGGGGCATTAGCCAGGAAACATGAGGGAAGCATGAGGGGACTCCATAGGTCCCCCTCTTCTCCAGGGGCAAAGAAGAGCAAGAGGGTTCCAAGGCATCCCTGAGAACATAGTCTTCTCCTGAGTGGGCAGGAGGAGGATGGGGATTCCACAGAGTCGTTTTTTGCTAAGGAGGAAGGAGAACTCTCAGAGGAGGCAATGGAGGTCATACCCCCCCACCCAAACCAGGCATTTCCATCCAGAAATATATGCAAAATTGTTACCCAATTGGTTGCCTGAAGGGGGTGAGGACAAGTCCTTCCCCTCCTAGCTGAATTTTCTCTTCCTTCTTCTGGGACCGATTGTGCTCTACAGCGCCTTCGAGGCACGTCCTGCTCAGAAGGCAGGGCCAGTAAGACTGGGGAATCAGAGGACCTTCCCCTCTGGGATTGAGATTTGTTGGCTGAGCCTGCCTACAGAGAGGAGGAGCTGTGATCCCAGGAGTCAGGACTGTCCCACTCCCAGGACCACTGGAGAATGATATAATCAATCTGATTTCAATGTTGCCTGTCTGGTGATGTCCATGTGTAGAGTTGCCTTTTAGGTTGTTGCAAGAGGGTTTTGCTATGACCAGCGTGTTCTCTTGACAAAACTCTGTTAGCCTTTGCCCAGCTTCATTTTGTTCTCCAAGACCAAACTTGTCCGTTATTCCACCAGTTATCTTTTGACTTCTTACTTTAGCATTCCAGTCCCCTATGATGATAAGGACATCTTTTTTTGGTGTTAGTTCTTGGAGGTGTTGTAGATCTTCATAGAACCAATCCACTTCAACCTCTTCTGCATCAATGGTTGGGGCACAGACTTGGATTACTGTGATGTTGAATGGCTTTCCTTGGATTTGGACCGAGATCATTATGTCATTTTTGAGATTGTATCCCAGTACCGCCTTTCGCACTCTCTTGTTGACTATAAAGGCCACACCATTTTTTCTTCGGGATTAGTGGCCACAGTAGTAGATATACTGGTCCTCCGAGTTAAATTCACCCATTCCGTCCACTTTAGTTCACTGCTTCCCAAGATGCCGATGTTCAGTCTTGCCATCTCATTTTTGACCACGTCAAGCTTACCTTGATTCATAGATCCTACATTCCAGGTTCCTATGCAGTATTGTTCTTTGCAGCATTGGCCCTTCCTTTCACCATCAGACACATCCACAGCTGAGCGTCCTTTCAGCTTTGGCCCAGCTGCTTCATTCTTTCTGGGGTTACTTGTACTTGCCCTCTGCTCTTCCCCAGTAGCATATTGGACACCTTCCGATCTGAGGGGCTCATCTTCCGGCGTCATATCTTTTAGCCTTTTGTAACTGTCCCTGGGGTTTTCTTGGCAACGATGAGTGGATTACCATTTCCTTCTCCAGTGGGTGGCGTTTTGTCTGAGTTCTCCACTGTGGCCTTTCCGTCCTGGGTGGCCCTCCACGGCATTGCCCGCAGCCTCATCGAACCACGCAAGCCCCCTTACTGCATCCATGAGGGAGTGATACCTTCCTACTACCAGCATAAAGATCTCACCAGTACATGCACCACATCAAGAAGGAAACACATATACACAAACACAGAAAATGGCAAATAACGGTGGAGTGTCCAAATTTGGCCATCCAAAATCAAGATGGGTTATTCTATGACATATCACAAGCATCTCTACAACGATCTACAAAGGTCATTCAATGCTTTGGGTTCTCTATAACTGCAGATAATCAAAAAGGTCTAAAACTGTGGTAAGTATTGGATGAGTATGTACCAGTAAAGCAGTTATTGCAATAAAGTCCTTCTATAATTAGAAATTGTCCAGATAAGCCAATATCGGGACTTGTGGTGGGGCCCGCTACAGACTGGTCCGACACCTTCCTGCTGGCAGCAGATCTCACCCCAATGCGGCTCCCAGCTAACCAGCCAAGTTCTCACCCACAGGAAGGAGCCACTGGTGAAAGGGAAGAAAACCGTGGCAGTGACACAAAGCAACCCAGCCCATGGTGATTTGAGAAGGGAGCGGCATCCAAAGGGGGTGAACCTAGCAGCAAAGAGTTGGACCAGCGGCAGGCATGAGCACGAGAGGTGCCTGGCCGCTGGTGGGGAGGCGGCTGAGAGGGCAAGTTGCTGCCCCAGGAGGGAGGAGTCCGATGGAGCAGGAACACAGCACATGAGCCACACCCATCCTAACTTGAGATGTCTTCATTTAAGTATGGGAGCGGGGCTTGACAAGGGGAGGGCAGTGGGAGGGGCAGAAGTGGGGACAAGGAGGTGGCTGGGTATATAAGGAGGGGAGCCCAATAGGTGGGGGAGGATGTGGCTGGAACCCCTGTGCTGATGAGAGAGAAAGGGAGGCACAAAACAGGGAGCTCCAGCGGGTCAGTTGGAGGGGTAAGTGATGCAACCACCCTTCCCAACCAAATCTGAGGACTTGGGCAAGCCCAGGGGAAAGACGGCAAGTCAACCCAGGTGGCAGTGCAACAGCAACTGGAGGAGGCAGTCCTGGGGCGGGAGGTGGGGTGCAACAGAAGTAAACCTAAAATTCCTCCTTTAATTTTTTTTCTCCAAACTAAGAATTTGTTTCCATGGCAATGTTTTCAAATAAATGTCAAGACAAAGTTCAGGAAAGAATGCCTGAAAGACTGGTGACAAAGAATGTAATAAATTGTTGAGGTTATGGAGATTTTGATAAATTACCATGGTCTTAGCCCTAGAGCATCAAAATTATTAACCTCTGTGAAGCATATCCAAAAGAACCTCAAATTTTAGAGAGAAATTTCTTTAATGCAAGTGGCTTTTAAATTGCTTGAATCAAAATAAGCTCTGCTTTACATAAGCACTTCTAGTTTCTTGGGTTCTAAAAGAGAATTTTTAGAAAAGAAGCTCAAGTTCTCCATTCTTCTGAGGACTACTTTACTTCCAACAGTCCATAATTTTTGGCTTCTCCTTAGAAACTAATATTTTATATTGCTGGCAATTCCTTATAAAGAAAATCCTAGCCCAGCACACAACAGGATAATGAGATTTATGAATCATTAGGAGAAAAGAGGGAAAATGAAGTATAAAATATTTTAATACACTGTAAAATAATCTTGGATGCTAACTGCAGTTGTTATAAAATATGCAGATCTAAACCTGAGAGTTATGACCTAGGAAGAGACATAGAAGTTTCACATACTGGTAAGAAATTCTGAACTTTTCAACACATTTTGTCCACAATATCATTAAGCCTCTGCCCAAACATCACAATAATCTATTTGGACTGTCGTTTGTTGCACAAACCCCTTTAGTCTAATATATGTATTTGTTCATAAATCCCAGTTAGTTTGCTACTTGACTCCTTTCCCACCTTCAAGAAGAATCCCTAGATATTATCCTAAACAATAATACACGAGGGGTTTCGAGGTGCCCTGCGGGAGATTATCAACATGTCCCTCTCGGAGGGACAGTTCCCTGGGGCACTCAAGGAAGCGATGGTCCGCCCTCTTGAAAAAGCCATCTTTAGACCCGACCGAATTGGCTATCGGCTGGTGTCTAATTTGCCCTATTTGGGCAAACTCATTGAGAGGGCGGTGGCATTACAGCTACAGAGCTTTCTGGAGGATGCTGCCGTCCTCAATCCCTACCAGTCCGGCTTTCGCCCGGGTCATGGGACGGAGACGGTGTTGGTCGCCCTGACTGACGACCTCCGTAGGCATCTGGATCGGGGTGGTGTGGCAGCACTGGTGTTGTTAGATCGGTCGGCTGCGTTCGACACTGTCGACCACCAGCTGCTGGCCCACCACCTCGCCGAAACAGGGATTCAGGGGCTTGCCCTTCAATCGTTCGCCTCTTTTCTACAAGGTCAGGGACAAAGGGTGGCGATAGGGGACCAGCAGTCCCAGAGACATCCCCTGGAGTGTGGGGTGCCTCAGGGGGCTGTGCTGTCCCCAATGTTGTTTAACATCTACATGCACCCCCTTGCCCAGATTGCCTGGAGTTGTGGGCTTGGGTGCCATCAATATGCAGATGACACCCAGCTCTATCTGATGCTGGGCGGCCGGTTGGACTCTGTCCCGGATGACCTGCATCGAGCGTTACAGGCTGTGTCTGGGTGGCTCAGACTGAGCCGGTTGAAACTAAACCCAGCAAAGACGGAAG
Organism: Gekko japonicus; assembly: GCF_001447785.1. NCBI lineage: Eukaryota > Metazoa > Chordata > Lepidosauria > Squamata > Gekkonidae > Gekko > Gekko japonicus. Next base: position 6,270 of record NW_015176020.1, on the reverse strand, counting down.
TCCTGGGCCTGAGTCAGATCGGCTCAGGGTTGGGGCTCCCTCTCCCGACCTTTGATGGGGTGCCTTTGGTACCAGCGTCGGAGGTTAGGAGTTTGGGTGTGCACCTGGACTCCTCTTTAACGATGGAGGCCCAGGTGGCAGCCACTGCCAGGGCAGCCTTTTATCATCTTCGGCTGGCTCGGCAGTTGGTCCCCTACCTTAGCCATGAGGACCTGGCCACAGTGATCCATGCGACGGTTATCTCAAGGCTAGACTACTGTAACACTCTCTACATGGGGCTGCCTTTGTCGCAAATCCGGAAGCTGCAGCTAGTGCAGAATGCTGCAGCCAGGTTGTTGATGGGTCTCTCAAGGAGGGACCACATGCAGCCTGTGCTGAAAGCGCTGCACTGGCTGCCAATACCGTACCGGATTCGCTTCAAAGTGCTGGTTCTTACCTTTAAAGCCCTTTACGGCCTGGGTCCAGCCTACCTGAGGGACCGCCTTTCTCCATATGTTCCCCCAAGGGCACTACGGTCGGGGGGTCGTCATCTCCTGGAAAATCCAGGCCCCAAGGATATTAAATTTGTGGTGACCAGAGCCAGGGCATTTTTGGTGGCGGTTCCTACCTGGTGGAAGGAGCTCCCGGAGGAGATCCGGGCCCTGCGGGATCTTTCTTAGTTCCGCGGGGCCTGCAAGACAGAGCTCTTCTGCCAGGCTTTCGAGTAGGAGCCGCCACCACTATTATTCCATCATTGCCATCTATGCACCGTCGCACCATCACCACGACTATCTGGCCCCTTTGGGGGTGCGAGGTGCCCCTGGCAGTAAAAGGATGATAGATTTGGGAAAAGTTACCGTTCGGTTTAAGATCTACCCCATCTTGTGACAAATGGAGCACTGCGGTTTTGTTACTGTATTTTACTGTTTTATATTATGTGCTTTTATTGTTTTAATCTTGGCACCTTGTGCCCTTGTTAGCCACCCTGAGCCTTCGGGGTAGGGTAGGATACAAATCTAAAGATAAATAACTTATAAATAAATAAACTCCATTGACTTGTTCAATTGCTAGCATAGCAGCACCCCAACACAAAGAAGGGGGTGTGAGGGTGTTTTTTGCATGGGGCCGTGTAGCTTTTACACTATTTGAGCTTTATCTCTGTTTCCAAATCTTGCTTTTACCTCTGTGTTGTAGCACATAGTTTAAGTGGGAGGAGCTTTTGCTGACTGAGGTGAGTCATCTGACAAATCATGCAATTGCCTGATGCTTGGGGGAGAAGTCACAAGTAGAAGCTGTAAGCAGAGTTAATTAGAGGTCAAGACTGTAAGAAACAAAACAGCAGTTTATGGAGCATGTGAACACAAGTGCTAACAGAGGAAGTTAAACACAGGAGTTTGAAGGGGACCAAGAGACAAAGATTCTCTAAGCAAGACACACAAATAAATCTCTTCTGTGAATTAGTGGTGAAGCGAGGCAGTTAGAGCATGACAGATTAACTTTCCTGGTACAGAGTTCTGCAGAATTACAAGTTAGTACCATTTCTTACCCTGTAACACCTTCAAAAAACCCAAATCAGTTATGAAGGTGGAATGCCAGCAGAGGGTGGGGGCCGCTATTAGCCCCAATAATCACTGGATTTGCCTCACAGAGGCATCTCCCCTCTGATGGAAGAGATCTATGAGACTGACAATGTCCCTTGCCCTTTGGGGAGGAAGAAACGCTTTGAATACGGTGGAGTCCAGGATCGCTCCTATAAACTGCACTCGTGTAGAGGGGAGTAACATAGTATATTCATACATATACTGATACCTGCTGATATATATTTAGATACAACATTATTTACTGTTTTCCTTTATCCCTTTATATATCCTAGACCATCTTTTCTGAAACGTTTTATCATCTTTTCTTTGCAATATTACATTCAATTTGTCCATTTCTGCCACCTCCAACAATTTCATAGCTATTTCTTCTCTCGTTGGTATCTTTTCTTGTTTCCAATATTTTGCTATTAATATTCTAGCTGTTGTGAAAATATAGGTCAGTAAATATACATCATTTTCTTGATATCCATTGAGAATTATATTTAACAAATAAATCTCTGGACATGGTTTTTAATATCTAACATTTCCATTATTATATTACTTACATTTTGTCAAAATTTACATATTTTCCTGCACCTCCACATGTGGAAAAAGTACCTACATCAGCTTTACATCTCCAACAATTTTTACTTGGTGTTTTGTATGCTTTCACTATCTTTTCTGGTGTCCAATACCACCTGTGAAATATTTTAAATATATTTTCTTTCAAAGTTACTGGTCTCATTAGTTTTGCCACTTTCCATATTTTAAGCCAATCCTCAATTTGGATGGTCTTTTCCAAGTCTTTCATCCACATAATCATTGAATTTTTTATTGTTTCATCCTGTAAATACTCATCTAATAAGAACTTATACATTTTTTGATTAATTTATCATTGGAGGAAAGCCATATTTTATCAAGTTCACATTTAGATTTTAGAAATTCATCTGTTTTGTCTTTATTGTATCTATCTTGTAGTTGTGTTTGTTCCCACCATGTAAGGTGGATATTCTTGGATTTTAGATTAAACAGATAAATAGAGTGGGAGGATGTTTTGCAAAGTTGTCATCCTGAATTTCTTGTAGGTGATTAAGTGGTTTAGGTTTCTGAGGTCCATAATAGGACAGAGGCCTCCGTCCTTCTTTGGGACTGTGAAATAATGTGAATAAAAACCTGTTTGATGCTGGGCTACAGGAACCGGTTCTATGGCATCTTTTTGGAGGAAGTTCGGGATCTCTATTAAGAGTATGTGCGAGGATGGGGTGACTATGAAGTTGGCAGCCGTATGAATCTGATAAAACTCTATAAGGTATCCCTCCTCGATGATTGAGAGGACCCATTGGTCCAACGTTATTTGCTGCCAAGCGGGTAAGTAGGGAAACAGGCGAGTGGGGAACACTGGAAAAAAGTTGAAGTCAAAGATTCTGCGTAGGAACCTTTGGAGCCTTTGCTCTAGATTGTGAGGTGGATGAGAACTTAGATTTTCCACCATAAGGACGCGAAGAGCTGCTTGGGGATCTTTGCCATTGTAGCTTGGGCAAAGATTTTGATGAGGGTCTCCGAGACCACTGCTTATTCCAAGGTTTCCCATTGCCGTGCTTATAGATTGATGTGACCCCTAAGTTGTGAGACGTTTTGATACGCTTATCGAGCTCTTGCAACACCGTATCAGTAGTAGAGCTAAAGAGTCCATTACCTACGAAGGGAAGGTCCTCTATGATAGCCTTGGTGTCCTGTTGCAGCGCCATGGATTGTAGCCAAGCATGGCGCCGAAGGACGACAGACGAGGTGAGGGTCTTGGCTGCAACATCCAGCGTGTGCTTGGAGGCACTGATTTGGTGCTTCGCCAATAGCATGCCCTCCTTCTAGATTCGCCTAGCTTGGCGGTTGAGGTTATCCGGGAGAGCAGCAATACATTTGGACATCTGTTCCCA
>NW_015176020.1:0-2286 GCF_001447785.1 Gekko japonicus | reverse complement strand
GTTGTAATGGTTGTGGTCTGACAAACCCAGGCGTCAGGGGAGGGCCCCAACACTGAGAGGGCCGGGATGAAGAGGACTGGTAATCCCATTTCTTCAGTGGACATGGCGGAAGCCATGGCATGCCTTCTGGAAATGGATAGGCCCCGTACAGATACTGCCACTGGAGTTGGTCCCAAGTGGGAGGAGGGGGGTGGAAAGATCCCGCAAGTCGATCCCGAGCGTCGGGTCCGTGCGGAGAAGGGTATACAGAAGTGCCCGCTCCATGTTCCGAGTGTAGGCTTTCAACATTGGGGGAGCAGGGGACCTGGGTTGTCCATGTATTGCTCAAAGTCTGTGGACAGGATGGGGCGTAGCGAAGGTGAATGAGATGCACCTTATAGCTGCCCACGGCAAGATAAATCAAGCGACGCGGCTCCTAAGGACATTGCTCCCACAACCCGGTAAGGGGTTGATGGAGTCTTGGTGGGGGAGCCCTTTTTGTGCTTCTTATGCTTAATAGGCCAATCGTCCTTGCCCTCCCTGCGTTTTTGGAGGGAGTATAGGCGTCGGACTGGGGTGCTGGGATCGGGCGTCAAGGCACCGATCTGTCGGTGTCAACATGGGCCAATGTCGGAGACAGCGCAGCCATCGATCCCAATGCAGGAGTCGACATCAAAGCGTGCCCCGATGTATCTGGTGATGAAGCCATCAGTGAAAGAGCGTACTCCAACAACCCCACGCGGAGTCTAGCCACCCAATTCTTCCTGGTTTGTTTGGAGAATTTTGAGTAGTGGACACAGGAGTCAACTCGGTGCGATTTCCCCAGGCACTGAAGGCAAAGAGAGTGTCCGTCAGGGGGGCGATTTTACTACCGCATTTCCAGCACCGCTTGAAGAAACCCCACCATTTAGCCATAGGCTGGAGGGGGGGGGCAGAGAAGATCTGCCAAAGCAGAGATTTTAAGTCCAAACTAACTACAAAAAAACTACTTTCCTAACAATCCGAGAAAAAGGGAGAAGAGACCCGAAGGCCCAAAGTTTTACCAACCGAGGCACAGAAGATCCTACCAGCGTAGCAGTCAGAAGAGAACTGGTGGGATCGTCGTGCGCCTCCCCTAGTTATGCGCAGTGGAGCGGGTGTGAAAATCCCTTTTGCTTTCCATGATACTGATCGGGGTCAGCGCAGGCGCACTATGTCTCAGAGGTGTGATACACAGAGACCACGAAGAAGATTAATAGCTCTCAACTGCTCTGAATTCAATAGGACCATGAACATCACAATGCAAATGCTGAATGGAATCTACACAGGCTATGAACATGCAAGATTATCTTTATTGCCAATCTGCCTTTGTAGATGGGGGCATTTTTGTACAGGATATAGTCTCCAAATGGCATTGTCTATCCCCACTACAGTCAGGATCTAGTGCCATTTCTTAAGTTTTATGGCATGTTGTCAAAAAAGACTGCTTGTTCACTTTTGTCGTCAAAGCTTGTTCCACTGCTTGGCTCCATTTGAAATCATCTTAAAATTGACTGTTCCCATCACTGAGCCCCAATAAAAGTTTCTTCATGCTGAATCACCTCAAAATTATTGGCCAGAGTTCTACCTTCAAACGTTTGTGCCAAAATAAATTAGTCATATACTATTCCAATATTATCTGTCACGTTACTCTACAAAATGCGACAACCATCATTACCTTGCAAGTAATATGGAATAAATTAAGAATGAATGAAATTATATTTTAATTCAGATAAAATCCAAGATCAGTCATTAAAGTGGAGGGAAAAGTTGACACTAAAAATCACCAAATGCTAACCAACTGAAGGAAATTATGAGATGAGAATGAACCGTTGGGATTACTACAAATAAAATGACAGAACTGATGGAATATCTGAAGTCATGTAAAAACAGACACAAAAACAATCAATCTACACATCCCCAGAGGAAACCTACTTCAGGCTATAAATACTTGTTTTTCAACTCTGGAAGGTTTCCCCATGACAAAACTGGGCACATTCATATCTAGAAAAGAACTGGAAGTGGAAGGAGGCTTTTCACAAATCAAAAAACAACCCCACTATAGATGATTTTTCAATGAGCACTTCAAAATGGACTATATTTCAATTCAGCAAGCATATCCCTTGCTCTACCTTACGTCATCATGTAACTAAATCTGATTAGCAACATGGCATTAGATTATCATCCTGCTCAGTACGTGATTTCCAAACCCTTATGACTAATCTAGGAAGCATTGCCTGAATTGGTAGACTTGGTTCACCACAAATACATTTAAGCAGTTATATAGCA
>NW_015176019.1:439731-458858 GCF_001447785.1 Gekko japonicus | reverse complement strand
CTAAGCATAAAGCTGCATAAGGAACAGAAGAAGGAAGTCCAAGAATTTTCCGCAAGAATCTGGACTGAATTTTTTCCAAGTCCCCATTTAAGGCTTCAATCCAGATAGGTACTCCGTAGAATAATTGAGCAGCTAATTTGGCATTAAAAACTTCAAGGGCTGCTGGCATGTACTGGTTACCCCTGGTATAATGGAAACGTGTAATTGCCACAGCAATGTTGTTCGCTGCCTCAATTGCTCTCTCTTTATGATAGACCCATTTGGTGTCTAGGGCCTGTCATTCCAGTCCCAGAACACCTCTGCTACTCCCAGGGGCCATCATTCCACTCTGGGGGCTGTCATTCCAGTCGCAGAGCACTGAGCCTATTCCCCGGGGCTGTCATTCCACTCTGCAAATTTAGAACATTTACATGATTAACATGGCTACCCCCTCCTATTCTATTATTTGCAATTTCTCCTCCTTCAGAAACCTGATATTTTCCTCTGAATTGTTTTCAGTCCACCATTCCATTCAATTTGCCATGGATAGATTTGTAATTAGAAAGCGGAAGGTCCCTTTTGATGCTGAAGATTCCTCTGGTACACCTACAACATCCTGCAGTATAGACCTGAATCAGAGGCCTGGAGAAATCTCCACCATGACTTCCTTGACAAGCAACTTAGCCAAGGGGGAGGCAGACTCTTCAGAGAAAAGTGCTCCTAATGTGAAGCGAAAGCCAGGACGACAATTCCAAGATAGTTGGAAAAGAACCTATGAATGGCTCTCTTATGATGTGGCTACGGAAAAAGCATATTGTGACATCTGTCGCTCAGCAGCAAATGCCATGAATGTTCCTCTTCCAAACACATCAAGAGACAAGGATGAACGTGAAGCTTTTGTTCAAAATGGCTTCTCAAACTGGAAGAAGGCACTGCTCAGATTTCACAGCCATCAGAATTCTAACTTGCACCGTGCAGCTGTCCAAGCAATAGCCTCTGTTAAAGGAGTGAATGTACATAGCAAGCTTTCAGAAGGCCATCAGAAGCAAATGCAAGATGCTAGAAAGGCACTGCTGACAATTTTGTCATTACTAAGGTACCTTGCCTGTCAGGGCACCGCAATATGCGACCATTATGAGGAAAAGTCAAACCTGAAACAGCTCTTGCTGCTATGTGCTGAAGATGTTCCACAGCTGAAATCATGGTTGAAATGCACAAGCTACAAATGGATTTCACCTAACATTGTGAATGAAATTATTGAGATCATGGCTCACAATGTTCTACGTACACTACTGAGAGAGATTAAAGCAGCTGTTTATTACAGTGTAATTGTTGATGAGACTACAGATATCACCACACAAAAACAGTTTTCATTTTGCTTCCGCATCGCTACAGGGGATATGTTTGTGGAGGAATTATTTTTTGGATTTTACAAAACTAAATGACCAGTGTTCCCTCTAAGCTGAGTTAGTGAGAGCTAGCTCACAGTTTTTTAGCCTCTGGCTCACACATTTTTGTCTTCGCTCAGGAAAGATGGCTCCAGAGCAAGCTAATTTATGCAGTAGCCAAATCGCTTCCTCACAAGTTTAATGCCAGTAGCTCACAAAGTAGAATTTTTGCTCACAAGACTCCGCAGCTTAGAGGGAGCATTGGTCATGACTGCAAAAGACTTAGATTTAGAAAGTCCCACTGTTCCTAGGTGCAAAAAGCCTGCACGACGTGTTAATGCTGGGTGTGATCCTCACCAGTTTCAGTCTCCTGGGGATTTCTACAGGAAAATTTTTAATGAAATCACTGATAATATCTACAGCAGTTTACACAATCGCTTTTGCTCAGATGTGTCCCAACACATGAGCAAAATCAAAAAGTTTGCCATAGGATGATAATACATACATACTAAGTTTTTACAAAACTGACTTTGATGCTGACCAACTACACCTTCATCGGGATATGGTTTTGGATATCGCAAGGCAGCGGAACATTAAACTTTTAGGTCTTCATGATGTAATTGATCTATTCAGTGGAGAACAATGGAAAAGTTTGCATCAACTACTACCAGAATTAGCCAAACTTCTCAGAACAGGCCTTACCATACCTGTTTCCTGCTGCATCTCTGAAAGGTCATTCTCATGCCTTCATAGAATAAAGACCTTTCTACGGTCGAGCATGAGACAGGCAAGGCTCAATCACATGGCTCTTCTTCATGGACATAAAGAGATCTCTCAGGAAATTGATCTTATTGTTACAGGCAGCTAATGAGTTCATTCAAAGAACATCAATGAGAAGAAACACATTCAGTGTCATTTAAATACTGAGCTTTCTGAATTATTGCATCAACAAGTGGGTTGTACTTAGATGAGGCAATCTGTATACCAACACATGCCAACCATTGGGGTGGGAAGGTGACAGTAAATTGGGAAGGATAGGTAGGATATGGCAGGAGAGGATGCTTGTGGAAGCAGGAGAAGGGGTAATAGGGGATTACAAGAGTATTTGATTTTATTGTAATTTTTTTTAAAATGTAAAGAAACAGTTTGCATTGTTAATTAAAAGTTAAAGTTGTATTTCAGCTGTATGAAGATAATTTGTTGAAGCCAAATGTGTTTTGCAAGTTGAACCTGAAGAGCAGAAATTAACCATGCACAGGAATGTAGTAATTTCTCATAAATTTAATTATGTGATTTTTATTAATAATTTATTTTGAATGTATGCATTTTAAGGTGGTGTTTCTAAGCAGTGTGCTAAGAAGGCACCTGTTCCTGGGGTTAGCCCAGCCCAAGGACATTGCTAGGGGGGGTTCCCAGGCCCCCTAAATTTCTGGGGAGCCCCTCCCTAAATCCCACACGGCTCTGCCTCTATAGTGACAATGGTGTGTGATGCCACTGGCTCCTCCCTATGATGTCATTGGGTCCCAGTTCTTTTAATGACTTAACAACGCCTCTGGCCCAGCCCCAGCCCCCCCCCCCGGGAAATTGGAAAGTCTACGCCCTTGACTCCCATATATTTTAAGCTGGTGATCTTAAATTTAGTAACAACCATGGATTAAACATTTTGCAATTTGTCTACTCCCACCTTCTTTCACTAACTTTACCCAAAGGCGTTTAAACATTGTACATTCGGTAGGAGCATGTTTGAATGCTTCTGCCATTTGAGAAGATCTAATGAATGCAGAAAGCTAGCATGTCAGGATGAATGCAAAGATACATCAGAATCCTTGTCCACAATGAGCAAGCCTTCCATAAGAAGGGAGGCTTTTAGATGAAAGTCTGAAACAGGGTTTAGGCCTGGTCAACATGTACAAAATGGAGTGAGTACAGAAATGGTAGGACTGAGTGAATTGCTTCAGGAGACAGCAGGACACAGTTATGGGTTTTGATGCACCATGTAGAATTAACTCCCTGTAACTAAACAACCAGAACAGCAGGCAGCAGGGTGGGCTAGAGCCACTTTTAAAAACCTGCTTGTCTTCAAACATCTCCATATCAACCCTAGACAAAATATTGTGCTACTTTTTGATTTTTAGGAACCTTCTGACATGAGAAAAGCATTAAAAATGGCATTTCCTGCTTGAAGCAGTATAGTTCATTCTACTGATTCTCCCTCTTCATTCTGCTACATTTACACCAGGCTAAAAATTCCATTATATCTAAAGGACAGATATTAAATCAATATTTTAAAACTGAAAAACAGACATAACTAGAGTTACTTTAAAGTTCATGCTGGTGGCAGCAAATCCATATTTCTCACACACACACACACACACACACACACACCCAATTGTCATTATTTTAAATGAAGTAGCTGCAGGCCCTTGAGATTGGAAGTTAAATTGTGGTTACTTCAGCTTTATAGCTTTTACTAGCAGTAAAGCCCGTTGTGGAAATAAATACAACGAGATCTAGAAAGAGGCTCTGGGGGAGTGCTCTGGCTTTGGGCAAACAGTGTCATTTTGCTGTGGTGACCTGAGCAGGGTATAATGACAGAGTCCACTGTTTTCTCCAGAGGAACTGATCTCTGCTCCCTGAAGAGCAGTTGTAATTTTGAGTGATCTGTAGCCCTCACCTGGAGATTGGCAACAATTGTTACCCAGGATGAAATGGCTGGTTTGGAGGGTGGTGTCTATGGCATTCTACCTGTCTGAGGTCCCACCCCTCCGCAAACCCTGCAGTGAAGTCCAATCAGCTTCCATATGCAAAAGACCTTGAAGGTTCCATATGCAACTGACATTCCAACTGCCTTGCGGGGAGGGGGGTGAGTTTGAGGTGTGGAATGCAGTGAAGTCCAATCAGCTTCCATATGCAAAAGACCTTGAAGGTTCCATATGCAACTGACATTCCAACTGCCTTGCGGGGAGGGGGGTGAGTTTGAGGTGTGGAATGCAGTGAAGTCCAATCAGCTTCCATATGCAAAAGACCTTGAAGGTTCCATATGCAACTGACATTCCAACTGCCTTGCGGGGAGGGGGGTGAGTTTGAGGTGTGGAATGCAGTGAAGTCCAATCAGCTTCCATATGCAAAAGACCTTGAAGGTTCCATATGCAACTGACATTCCAACTGCCTTGCGGGGAGGGGGGTGAGTTTGAGGTGTGGAATGCAGTGAAGTCCAATCAGCTTCCATATGCAAAAGACCTTGAAGGTTCCATATGCAACTGACATTCCAACTGCCTTGCGGGGAGGGGGGTGAGTTTGAGGTGTGGAATGCAGTGAAGTCCAATCAGCTTCCATATGCAAAAGACCTTGAAGGTTCCATATGCAACTGACATTCCAACTGCCTTGCGGGGAGGGGGGTGAGTTTGAGGTGTGGAATGCAGTGAAGTCCAATCAGCTTCCATATGCAAAAGACCTTGAAGGTTCCATATGCAACTGACATTCCAACTGCCTTGCGGGGAGGGGGGTGAGTTTGAGGTGTGGAATGCAGTGAAGTCCAATCAGCTTCCATATGCAAAAGACCTTGAAGGTTCCATATGCAACTGACATTCCAACTGCCTTGCGGGGAGGGGGGTGAGTTTGAGGTGTGGAATGCAGTGAAGTCCAATCAGCTTCCATATGCAAAAGACCTTGAAGGTTCCATATGCAACTGACATTCCAACTGCCTTGCGGGGAGGGGGGTGAGTTTGAGGTGTGGAATGCAGTGAAGTCCAATCAGCTTCCATATGCAAAAGACCTTGAAACACTGGGCGGGACTGCACAAAGCAGCCAGTCAACCCAGCCAGCGTCTTCTGACTGACAGTTCAAGCGTCCATACACTAAAGGAGTGCATTTTAGAACTTTGGCACCCACTATTCAATTATATATAAGGAGAGATATTCAATAAGTCTTTAGTATAGAAATGCACAATTTTATACAACTGCTATTGTCTATACTAGACCAACAGAACAATCCCATTTTAATTAACTTAGAATAAAATCATAGAATTATCACCTGGACATTTTGAATGCTGTGCAAAAGATCTGATTCCCTGCTGTCTAGGGGCTCATCAGAAAATCCTGCTCCTTCTCTCACCCTCCTCCCCCTAAAAAAGAGAGCCCTCCCTTGCTGCAACAATATGACTTCCATCCTACCTACTTCCAAAGTTAAATGCAAACCAGACTGACAGCAAGTAAGCCAGCAGGCACAGATACCGTTCTTTAGCTCCCACCATTTGCTTTGTTGTTCAGTGGCACAGTCAAGTCTGACTCTTCGCAAACCCATGGACCACATCACACCAGGCCCTCCTGTCTTCTGTCGTGCTCCGGAGTCTGCTTAATTTTGCTTTAGGGGTGTGCAAAAAAAAATAATAGTTTTTTCGGGTTTAGGTATACTGAACCTGAAAAATAGTGGTATTTCTCAGTATTCCCAAATCCCAACACCAGTATGGTATTGAGATTTAGGAAATATTCAGGAAACCTGGATTTTTTTCAGCTCCTTTATATCCTATGGGGTATTTGGGGTGGGGGGGCTTTTTTTTGAGATAGAGGCACCAGATTTGCAGCAGCATAGCTGCTGGTGCCTCTCCTCAACCCCCCCCCCCCAAGTTTTAAAAAGACTGGACTAGTGGGTCCAATTCTCTAATTTGTATTTGGCTTTTAGAAATCCAAAAAATACCGGTAAGGTATTGGGGGGGGGTTTCTTTTCGAATAAACCAAATGCACACCCTTGCTTTGCTTTCTTTCTTTACTCTGGCCTCTCCTTCATGGGAGGATAAAAGAAAGGGATAACAGGATGTCATTAAGAGAAGAATCCTTATGGGTCTAGACTGAGCCCATGGTTTGCTAGTTGTTGACCTACTGACACAGCAAGGTAAATATATGGATCTAAAAGGTCATGGAAAACTTTCATGAGTCTTGACAATGCATCTTCAGGCACTGCATAATGCACAAACAGGAGCTTTAACTTTTACTTCTTGAACATTTCCACCACAACCCAGTGAGATATACAAACTAACCCTAGACCAGCAACATGGGCAGACCTGTAGTCAGAAATTTTAATTGAGGGAGGGGCAAACAGGGGGCAGTTTAGCATGGTGGCTAAACCTGTTGGGGGGGGGGTTGGGGGTAGACTTAACATGAGTGGAACTCACTGAAGTAAGAAAGAGGCAATCTGTATGTAGATATTAATTTAGCTTTGTCTGGGATACTCATGCTATGCAAAGAGGATATCCAACACAGGACAGGGAAGCAGAAGCACGGGTGGGGTGAAGTCAAGAGCTCTCTGTGACTGCTTCTTGTTTTGGCTGGTGGGGACGTCATGGCTGAGAGACTCCACTCTAGCACAGGGGGAGGAGAGGCAGGAAGCTTGGCCAACGGAAAGGGCATTCTGGCTTGGCTTCACTTTCTCTTTCCCCATAAGCAATCTGTTGAAGGCTGGAGCAAGGTTTTGGTTGAAGTTGTGCAGCTTTGCTTCAGTCCCATCAGAAACTCATCATCCCCCATCACGGTGCAAGATGAAAGAGAAGGACATTTCCCAAGGAACACAGGAGGAGGAGGACTGGGTTGGGAGGAGAGTGGATGGAGGCAGCAGGGGGCAGCAGTGGAACAGCAGATGCCACTGCCAATGACAACTGCCTGCCTTTCAATGACAGCTGCAGAGGGGTCTGGCATCCCTGAGACAGCAGAGCACATCCGAGAGGGGGTGTGGCCCTTCTCAACACCCCCCCTCCAAGCCGATGGCTATGGGCCTGAGAATGAGCATCTCAAGCAGGATATGGCAAGGTTCCGTTCTGAAGATTACAAAGAAATATGGAGCACAGATTGCATGAAACACTTTGATCTGCTTATCCTGAAAAAACTATTCTAAAGAACGCATTTTCTCTCTAAAGGCTGAACACAGAAAGAAAATTACACGGGTGTCTCCTCACAGCAAAGTTATTTGCCTTTGGCTAATATGCAGTATGATGTGTAGTCAAATAAAGTTTACCCCCCCCACAAGTGAACTCATTTTTACTACATCAGGAAATAAAATATTATAATGGGATCATTGGATCCACTGGTAAGAGCATGACTTCTTCCCCTCCCCAGTTTCAGCTCAAAATTCCCTCCCCGCTAAAGACTGCTACTGGGGGACATGGAGCCCCAGGAACAGTATACAGGGGGTGTCAGAGGTCTGCAGAGGGGGGGGATCTGATTAAAATCATCCCTGTCTTTGACTTGGAGCCAACAGAGAAGATCAATGTCATTTTCACATATATGTTTAATTAAGCAAAATATAGGCTAATTGGTAAGTATTTCCTTCAGCTCTTGCTGACTATGGCTTAACATTTCTGGTATCCAAATACATCTGAGCCCTTAATATTATTCAAGACAGGGAGTAGTAAAGTGAATAATATTTTATCAGCAGTTGGTATGCAGAAAGTTAAAGACAGGTGACAGCCCCACCTGGCTGGCTTGGGGTGGATGGTTGTTTGAAGGGGAAAGAAACATGGGGATGCCTGAGGGACACATCCATCTCTTTGCCAAGGCTTGAAAAGCAGCAAGTTTGTTTGGACTTGTAATTTTTCCTTTGTTGCTTCCTTTTAGCTCACCTACATTAAACTAGCTTTGAAGTAAGGAAGGCTTGAAACCAGGATGGTTTTGCCCGAGCATGCTGTGCTCTCAACACCACCTTATGGCACCTTGCTGTGAGGTCTTCATATACATTAGAGTTCATGATATAGTGTGTTGCCATCATGATACTGAAAAATCACAGGTTGGATCCAAAGGTTCTGTTCTATTAACAGGAAAATTCTGCTCCACACATTGCCAGTAGGCTGTTATTAGTTAAGGACTCTGCCTTTAGCTGAAGACAATTTCTGAATCCAATGTAAAATGCCACTTCACACAAGTAAAATCCAGTTGGAAAATGCACTGAAAGTGGATTATTTCATGTGTGTGAACGCAGCCCTTGTATAACACAAACTGAAATTAGGGCTCCACATTCAGAAACGAAGATCTGTACCAGGAAAAGCTCAATTACTTGATCTCCATAATGCATGTAAATTTACATAATGGATTCTGCAGTTTTTGGTTTGCTGTATAATTAACAGCACCATCCTAAGCAGAGTTGCACCCTTCTAAGACTATCAACTTCAATGGACTTAGAAGGGTACAATTCTACTTAGAATAGCACTGTTATTATGGCTTCCTAGTTACAAAGAGAGACAACTGGGCAGGGCAGTGAAGCCTATGGTTGCCAGGTCGCTTACCTCTGCCGGGGGGGGGGGCTTTCCAAGAGGTAAGGGGACATTGTGCGACGTCCCCAATGCGATGACATCCCCTAGAAGTGATGTCATTGTGCCAGAAACGTCACACAGGGGATGCTGTGGTATTTGGGCAAAACTCTATGGGTTTTTTGTCCTCAAAACCACAGAGTTTGCCATACTTCCACTGCATCCCCCATGCAACATTTCCACCATGATGACGTCATTCCCAGGTCCCCCTCCTGGACCATGGGGCTGGGATCCCTAGTGAAGCTTCAATCTAAGATTCTCAGGAAGTAAGATTTTGTGTCCAGTAATACATTCTTCACCATCTCTGCTTTCTGTAGAATCAGAACATCCCCACAGATCTGTTTTATCAGTCAATAGGACTGTGTACAAGACTAAGTTTGTCCTGAATCACCCTCAAAGAATAATCTCTGCAGTCTGGCGCTCGCCTGGAATTCCAGGAGGTCTCCAGGCCCCACCTGGTGATTGGCAACCCTACCCTCAGTCTGCCAGCCTGCAACTCTGCAGCTAAAGCAAAATAGCAGAATTCTGTTGCTCAGCAGCACAGGATGTACGTTCGCACCTCCCCCCCACCCCCCCGGCAGCCAGTTTGGTGGCGGACTCTAATCTGGGAGAACCGGGTTTGATTCCCCCACTCCTCCACATGCAGCTGCTGGTGCGACCTTGGGTCAATCACAAGTTCTGTCAGGGCTGTTCTCTCAAGGACAGTTCTGGAAAGAGCTCTCTCAGCCCCACCTGCCTCACAGGGTGTCTGCTGTGGGGAGGGGAAGGGAAAGGAGATTGTAAGCCGCTCTGAGACTCCTTTGGGTAGTGAAGGGCGGTGTATAAATCCAATGTCTTCCCTCTTTCTTACCACAGTGATCTCCCCTCTACCATTCTCTAACAGCCGCCCGGTGAGGTAGGTCAAGCTGAGAGACAGTGTCTGGCCCACAATCACACAGCAATTGCCCATGGTATAGGTGGGATTGCCCCCCGATCCTAGTCCAGTACCGTCTCTGCTACACCCCACTGGGCATTTTCTTCTCAGACAGAGACTGGGCATTTCAGGAAGTGGGTGGAGCCACTGTAAGGCGGGGCCTGTCACTGGCTGCCCTCATTCAAATGAAACGGTCTTCCTCTGTAGGATTAGGAAAACTGGTAAGCACCTGGGCTCCCCTTAGTCAGTGTGCAATTCCATCCCCCCCCCCGGCTTTCCTTCTTTCCAGGAGATATGAGGGGGGGAGGGATTCCGTCTGGCTCCACCTATGGCTGCCAGGTCCAACCTCCGGTCAGGGGAGGGGGCCTCCCGGGGTCCTCATCGTGTGCATTTCGGCACGACGACATCACCCAGCAGTGATGTCATCACACTGCTGACGTCGAGGGACAAAGCTCTAGTTTTTGGGCAAAACTCTAGTCACACAGGGGATGCTGTGGTATTTGGGCAAAACTCTATGGGTTTTTTGTCCTCAAAACCACAGAGTTTGCCATACTTCCACTGCATCCCCCATGCAACATTTCCACCATGATGACGTCATTCCCAGGTCCCCCTCCTGGACCATGGGGCTGGGATCCCTAGTGAAGCTTCAATCTAAGATTCTCAGGAAGTAAGATTTTGTGTCCAGTAATACATTCTTCACCATCTCTGCTTTCTGTAGAATCAGAACATCCCCACAGATCTGTTTTATCAGTCAATAGGACTGTGTACAAGACTAAGTTTGTCCTGAATCACCCTCAAAGAATGCCACTCCATGCATAATTTTGTGTATTACATAAACATATGGAAAATGTTTCGCAAAATGGATGCCAGACTATCATGAATCCAGTCACATTTCATTCAGCTCTCCTAGCGGCTCTCTTCCTTTAAAACTACAGACATGTTTCATGTAAATGGTGAAATAGCTTAGAATAAAAAAGAGAGACAAACAGGTGGATAAAGAAGATGGAATGAGATCCAACTTGTCAGCCTTTAGCAGTGAATCACCATTATGGGACATAAGCAGAACACTAACAGGTGGCTGGACATTATGGCACAGAATGGAGAACTAAAGGAAAAAACACGGTAACGGGCAAGCACTAGCATTTCAGAAGTGTCTTCTACTCCAACAAAAGTTGATTCTTCATAAGCCTGTAATGAGAGTGCCTTCTGTTTTACATTGAAGTACTGGCATTTCCATCTATCTTTCAAGGTCAGTTAATCCCATAAGAACCAACCTTCACCATAAACTTTTCTGCAGAGTGCAGTGCCTGTTGCCACCAGCCTGTTGCCACCAGAATGAAGCTTTGAACAGCTGTGCCAAGGCTGTGGGAGTGTCTCTCCAACTAAATTCACCTTGCCGTTTTTTCCCCTCTGATGGTATTTCAGCATCAGGTTAAAGCTGGGTTTAGGAGATCTTTGGGTCAGAATTATCTGATTGCTGTTTCCTGCATTTGGATTAGTTAATCCCTTATCTGGCTATTGTACTGTCAATTTGCTTTGCCACAGTTCCCCCCCCCCCAAGTGTCTGGGTTGATAGCTCTCACCTTCTGGCACTAAAAGCTTGAAAAACCAGGATGAGGTAGATGGTTGCAGGAAGGACATTCCATAATCAGGGCACAACAACCAAACTTTGAGCAGCATCAGCATCTGGGGAGGGGGCTATATGAAAAGAATTCATGTATACTACAAAAAGAACATTAAGACAAACTGGGTAGATAAATTTACCTAAAGGCAGCACAACTGGACATTTAACACAAATTAAAATTCAGAAGTACAACTTGCAAACATAGCATTTTAAAAAATCTAATAAGCAAAGAAGAAATCTTTTGAGACAGGATTTTCCACTTTTGGTTAAAGTTCAATAGCCCATGTAGTACACCTTATAAAAAGCTATCCAGAGAGAGAGAGCAAGAATTCATTCCAAAGTACCCAGTCATTCTGATCAAACAGCCAGGAATAACACAGGGAAACCCACCCATAAATTTGGCATGGCACACTGTTCCTACTACAAAGTAAATTCAACAGAACATGAACACTGCAAAACTAGCATTCCGAGACACACTATCTGCCAACTTGACATCTGTGCCAGAACAGAACACCTAACAATTTACCTAAGCATACTTCAGTTGCAATCAGGAAATACTCTGAAACCATTTAAAACTCTTTATTTTAAAGAAGGTTTTAAAGTGGATGACTTTCCCTTATCACCTCATATGGAAGAGCATGTAAATGTAAGCACCATGATATTTATCTCATAATTCACAATAGTTAAAGTGGGTGCGAAGCCAAATAGGAAGGCACACCACACCTTCAAGGACTGGTATTGGGACTGGTGACGTTTAGTTCATTCATAAATTATCTGAAATTGGGGGTGAACAGTGTGGTGGACAGGTCTGCAGATGATAAAAATTATTCAGGATGGTGAAACCCAAGGCAGATTGTGAAGAGCTACAGGAAGATCCCTCTAAACTGGGTAAGCAGGCAACAACATGGCAAATGGTTCAGTGTAGGCAGATTTGTGACCTGGCCAAAGGGCCCCCGTGAATATTAGTTACAAATCTATGGATGAGGCCTCATCTGGAGTACTACGTGTTGTTCTGGTTATCATATCTCAAACAAGATACTGGGAAAAGTACAGAAGAAGGCAACCAAGATGATTAAGGGGGTTGGAACACCTTTCATATGAGGAAAAGCTAAACAAGTCTATAATGAGGGGGGAACATGGTAGAAGTTTATAATATTAGGCATGGAATAAATATAAGTAGATACAGAAAAACTTTCTCCTGCTCCCATAGTACTAGAACTCAGGGACACCCAATGAGTAGATGAAATAGATTCACCCAATAGCACCCAATAGATTCAGAACAGACTTTGATTTGATTTATAGCCCACCCTCCCTGCAAGCAGGGTCAGGGTGGGTAACAACAATAACAATAAAAACATTTAGATTAACATTAAGAACAGAGCCTAATATTGCTTAATTCAACAAGTAATTAAAATTGTGGCATTCACTGCCAATGGATGTAATGAGAGCTGTGACTTCAAAACAGTGTTAGACAGATACATGGAGGATAGGTCCATAGCCGTGGTGACTAAGGGAGTCTCCACATTCAGAGGCACTAAGCCTCTGAATCCCAGATCCAGGAGGCAACATCAGTGGAAGGCCTTGGACTCTGTGGCCTGTTTGTTTGGCCTTCCAAGGCAACTGATTGGCCATTATGTGAAACAGGCTGCTGGACTATATGGACCACTGGTCTGATCCAATAGAGCTCATGTTCTTGAGCATGTCCTACTGTGGCAATCTTTACCAGCTTCAACTGGATGAAAACATTCTCTTGGTAAATCCTGTCCTTCCAGTTTGATTTCTCCATGCCCCCTCCCTCCAAAAGGAACTTCCCCAGTATGTTTCCGCTGGCAGCAGCTCTATTCACTTAGTACGTAGGATTGCTTTAACAGCCAGTTCTTTGCAGTTCTAGTCAGCCGGTGTCCCTACAAAATGTGCAGCTGTCATGTAGCCAATGGGATTTGGGCCATTTGGAAATCCCTCAGCTTCTTTTGCCTTTCTACTGGGCTCTATGACAGATTCACATTTTATAGGTACAGAACAACAATTCTGAATAAAAATAGTGCTAGTATATCATTATGAGGGCTGTGAATTGAAGCAAAGGCACAAAAATGGTAAACATTACAGTCGGAAAACAGGTTCAGAGGACATTTCAACCACTATGTTAAGCTTCCTCTAGCACTGAAGATATTCAGTGCAAAACAATTCAGCTCAGCATTAGTTACTATATAATGCTCTCCAAAATTCACTTTCAAAGGGTTTGGGTTTTTTTTAGAAATATACGATTTTCTCTATTTTTGTCTCTAAATCACTGGTTAAAAACTACAACTTTAGGGAGAGATACGAAATTTCAAGAAAACAGTCCGAACTCCTTACAAGGAGGTAAACTTTTTCAGGATAATTGGTCATACTTCTAAATACATTCAATACATTCAGTACATTCAAAGACTAACCAAAACCTGAGGGGGAGGGGCTGCAAAACCAATCAATCCTTAAATTATTTATGGTACCCTTTGACCACAAAGGATACATTTTCCAAAGTAGTAATCCTAGTTTTTAGTATTATTCACTTCAATAGATACTCCAGCCAATCTTATTAGAGTATGAGGGAGACCAACCCTCAATTTGCTGCCCCAGCCACCCTGATCGGGCACTACAATAAAGAAAATACAGCCAATGCTAGAAGCCATCAACAGCCATTAAAAAAAAAAGCACAGAGGTGGGTGCAAAAAGTTCAGCAAGCTGAGTGGAGGACCTTAAGACCCACAGGTTATATGAGACATGCCATCAGATCATTTCAGACTCACTTTACACTACATTTGACAAAACACATCCATCTGGATATCTCTCATGGAATTCTGTCCATAGTGATCTCAGCACATCACAATAGGGTTCTATGCAATGCTTCCCTCTAAACTGTGGAGTCTTGTGAGCAAAAATTCTACTTTGCGAGGTACTGACATTACAGTTGTGAGTGAGAGAGTTGGCTACTGCATAAATAAGTTTGCTCTGGAGCCATCCTTTCTGAGCTAAGACAAAAGTGTGTGAGCCGGAGGCTAAAAAACTGTGAGCTAGCTCACACTAACTCAGCTTAGAGGGAACACTGGTTCTATGGAAATGTTTATGGAACCAAGCAGGCCTGTAGCCAGGAATTTTTCCAAAGGGGAGCCACTGGAGCAAGCTAATTAAATTAAAAAGGTAAAGGTAAAGGTTCCCTTGCTCAAAAGCCAGTCGAGTCCGACTCTAGGGTTGCGGTGCTCATCTCCGTTTCAAAGCCGAAGAGCCAGCGCTGTCCGAAGACGTTTCCATGGTCATGTGGCCAGCATGACTAAACACCAAGGTGCACGGAACGCTGTTACCTTCCCACCGAAGTGGTACCTATTTATCTACTTGCAATTTCTTGCTTTCGAACTGCTAGGTTGGCAGGAGCTGGAACTAGAGAAGGGAGCTCACTCCATCACGCTGTTACCTTCCCACCGAAGTGGTACCTATTTATCTACTTGCAATTTCTTGCTTTCGAACTGCTAGGTTGGCAGGAGCTGGAACTAGAGAAGGGAGCTCACTCCATCATGCGGCACACTCGGGTCTCGAACTGCTGAACTACTGACCTTCCACAGCCTGCAGTTCACTTGAGCCACCGCAGCTCCTATTAAATTAAAATGTAATTAAATTACTGGAGAATGCAGGCAGGGCAGAATGATGCCAGCAGTGATCTCCTCCCCCATGGCCCTGGTGCATGTGCAGTGAGGCACCAGGATGGGCCATTCTGCCCTGCCTGCCTGCGTCCTCAGGTCCTCCTCTGTCCTCTGAAGGTCATCTGAGGTCTGATGCAGGTAGGGCAGTAGTGGCAAGCTCGTCCACCCCGACCAAGCCACACAGGGCCAGGTACTTTTCAGGGAGAGGGAGGAAGGCAGAGCCACACGCCCAGGCTCCCTTCCCCCCTACACTCCCCCCCCCAGCCAACTGATGGAAGGAAATCATGCTTTGGTCTGGCATGGCAGCAGCCCCAAGCAGCACAGCAATTTATTTAAATTTAAAGAAGAAAGGGAAGATTAGGGTGGGGGCATTGCAAATGCAATAAGGGCTGCTGCCCCCAACATCCCACTGCTGGCTACAGCTCTGAAACCAAGGCAAGCAGTACCACAGGATTCCACAATGAGAACCACTCTCTGAAAAACACATGAAATTCTGTTTTTCTTCCGAGAGGAAAGAGGGCACCAGTCACCATGAACATGGGGGGGGGGGGACTTCAAGCATTGAGGGAAGTGAACTCTGAACTGTGGCCACAGCACTCCTGTTTTCTAGCAGAAATCTGTTTATAGGTTAAAAAGCAGCTACTATTATCTTCCTCTTTTTGTGACTTGGTTCTGTTTGGGTGAAGAGACCTCAAACCACCTTAAATAATTGACCATGATGTGCTTCTGCTGACACAGTAGTGGTAGAGAATGACACTATCCAACACCACAGATAGTTCAGCATTCCATGCCCCACCAAGAGCCTCTATGGTATCTCTATTAGGACTTCTAAATTCCCCAGGAACCCAGCTGGCTCTTTTAGTGTCTGAGGACAAACCATCCTTTTTTCTTTTTTTTTTAATTTTAACAAATATTTTATTTATAACTTTGCAAAGATTAATACAAATATAACTGAGTGAGAACAATAATACAGCAACAATTGGCGAAATATAAAACAGTTCATCATACGGTATAGAACAAGTACATATATATGTAAATAACTAATAACCATGTATTGCATAGTGTCTTATATAACTACTGCGTCTAGTACTTTCCCTAGCAAGTTGTTCCAGTCATTATTAAAGAAGATGAGATGTTATCATCGTCTTGAATTCCTTGTAGAGTGAGAGAAGAGAAAAAAGGCAAAAATCAAAGAAAGGGTGAGAAAGATCCTGTAGAGAGGTAGAAAATAAACAATTATCCCTAGTAGAGCCTTAAGGAAAAAGTATAAACAAAGGCTTAAATCCATTTATGATATTGGGACCACTCAGGAGAGAGAAATTGTTGCCTAGACAGGTAGTCCAACACAGAGAACCATTTGTCAGCGAACGTATAGGACAAACCATCCTAACCAGAATGTTCAGTTATGTTTATTTCAATATAAGATCAGCTCAAAAATATTAATAAAAACAATACAAAAACTGCCACATACAATACCAAGACCAACAAAAAAGACTTATGTGCCACACAACACAAGCCTGACAAGGTAAGGAGGTAAGAACTGCAGGTTTTTTTAGGCCTATGAACATTGGACAGTGCACAAATATACGACGTCTTTGTGTTATGACCATTTCTCAGAAACAACCTGAACTCAAACTATGTATAAATAACCTTTCCTGATGGAAGTGGATCCACTCTGTATGAAACTTTGTTATTCTACTACATTCTGGGTGTTTTTTTTTAGAACTGTCTTCTATTTTGCAGCACAAACCCCATAATTACTTCCTCTGTGACAGTTGAAACATTTTGGCAGATGCTAGAATGTCTTTTTATGAAGTTAAATCAATAAGGAAGCTGAAATAAAAGCTTTTGAAAAGATGGTACTTCTGCTTTTTCTTTTTAAAAAATCCATGTATATTCAATTTCCAGCAGGAGGAGAATGTTTGCTTCTTAACCTTCTCTGCACAGTTCAGGAAAACTAATACAATCACAGTCGACATAATCAGGTTTATTTCTAAATGAGTTTGGTAAACCAAACAGTCTGTAATGTAAGCACCTTTGTATGAGGCTGAAGTTTTCAAGCTCCAACTACTTAATCTCCTTTTGCCTATCTAAAATTTGCTGGGCAAATTCAAAAGCAGAGAGATGACAAAATTTTACACAAACCTTAACAATTAAAAAAAACATATGACAATCCCATATATTCAGCCGACCATTGGTCTACAGCACTTTTTCTTGCAAGCAGTTGTTACCTAAGACCTCTTAGCCAGAGATGCTTAAGCTTGCACCTGGGACTTCCTTCATGCATATGTTCTATGAACTACAGCGCCCTCCCACTTAACTGCTGATGAAGTACAGAAACAAACCCATATTATACATTTCAACAAAACAAAGCTTCATGAAAAGTCCCATAATTTGAAGTAGTCAGCAAACAAGAGATCTGTTGCACAAGATCCAAAATATCAAGGGGAAATTTAAAGCACAGTATGGCATGCTATAAAATCAACATGGAAATACATTAACTGAACGGTTACAAAATCTGAACATGCCAACAAATATGGAAAACAAAATAATGCCCCACAGACTGAAAACACTGACATTCTAGTTCCAAAAAACGGAGAAGTCAAAGACTGCAGCAATTATTAGACGATCATATTAATTTCTCACAAGTGAAGTGAGGCTCAAAATCTTACAACAAAGACTGTTCCCATATATGGAACAAGAAATGCCAGATGTTCCAGCTGGATCCAAAAAAAGAAGAAGCACTAGAAATCATATTGGAAATTTCTATTGGTTACTGAAGCATAAAAGAGAATTTCAGAAGAAAATCATCTTTATTTATTTATTTATTTATTTATTGAATTCGATTTTTATTCCACCCTCCCCACAAGCATGTATTTCACAGCAATGCTTTCAACTGTGTGGATCATGAAAAGCTGTGGATGGTTTTAAACAAAATGGGTGTGCCATAACATCTGACTGTTTTGATGCGCAACCAGAGTTCCCTCTAAGATGTGTTGGGGGTGCTGGTGCACAAAATTTTAGTTCCAGCTCAGGGATTTTAAGCTTCTGCTCACTATTGGTTTAATTTTTATAGGTGGTTGAATGAGAGAAACTGGCTCAGTCTTGGCTAAATAAACGAGGAATGACTATGAATAGATGCGTGTAAAGATAGAGTAGTATTCGGATGTTTATAATAAATAGAATGGCTATACTATGAGAAAAGTTGGAATATGTCTGCAACCAGATTTTGTTAAAGAAGTTGGAATTGTATGAATGTGTGTTTGTTTTGTTGTGTTTTTTGTTTCTCACAATGTTTTTTCTTTTTTTCTTTTTGCTTTTTTGGTCTATGTGTGTGTTCAATGTCCTAAATACAAATAAAGAAATTATATATATAGTAGCAGTAAAGCCCGTTGTGAAAGCAATACAACGAGATCTAGAAAGAGGCTCTGGGGGAGTGCTCTGGCTTTGGGCAAACAGTGTCAATTTGCTGTGGTGACCTCAGCAGGGTATAATGACAGAGTCCACTGTTTTCTCCAGAGGAACTGATCTCTGCTACCTGAAGAGCAGTTGTAATTGTGAGTGATCTGTAGCCCTCACCTGGAGATTGGCAGCAATTGTTACCCAGGACAAAATGGCTGGTTTGGAGGGTGGAGTCTATGGCATTCTACCTGTCTGAGGTCCCTCCCCTCTGCAAACCCCACCCTCTCCAGGCTCCACCCCTTCAAATCCCTAAGAATTTGTCAGCATGTAGTTGGCAACCCCATCTCCTTCCCAGCTAGCCACCAACCTACCATTATCTGCCCCTTTGACTTCAGCTGACTTCTGCCCTCCCTTCTGCAGAGCAGTTGTAATTCTGAGTGCCCTCCAGCCCTCACCTGGAGATTGGCAACAATGGTTCCCTATGTGAGACTGACTGGTTTGGAGGGTGGAGTCTATGGCAGTGTACCTGTCTGAGGTCCCACCCCTCCTCAAACCTCACCCTCTTCAGGCTCCATCCCTCAAATCTCCAGGAATTTCCCATCTGGAGTTGGCAACCCTATCAGGACTGGCCCCAATGTGTTTTCTCCCAAAGGCCAAAGTAGGTGACAGGACCAAGCTTAGTTGCCTACCAACAGGCACTGAGGGGAATGTAGGGTTGCCAGCTCTAAGGAGGGAAATACCTGGAGGTTTGGGGGGTGGATTCTGTAGAGGGCCGGGCGACGGAGGCATCGGCCTTCTGTCGCCCGCCTTGCCCCCCCAATCTCGGCCCGGGCGACCGCGGCTCCCGCCAGCG
>NW_015176019.1:411799-439025 GCF_001447785.1 Gekko japonicus | reverse complement strand
GTGAAAGAGGTAGAGGGAGACAGGAGGAAGCAAAGGCGTTAGGATAACCATCCCGCAAGTTTCTTGCGGGTCTCCACTTGTCTATATACTAATAGCGAAAGGCACCCCCTGCATGCGGATATCTAAATCCGCACATCGGGGGCACCTAGGGGGCAGGGAGATTTTCCTGCACACTTGGGGCAGTCCCCAGGTGTGCACAAAAATCTAAAAAGTTGGAAAAAATATCGGGGGGATATTTAAATCCCCCCAAAAGTAAAAGAGCGTCCCCTGCAAACTGCCTTGGAGCCCAGGAGGGAGGAGGCGGGAGGGGAGACCAGCAAGGCCTGGCGGCTACAAGCCACTCGGGCCTCACTTCGGAGCCGGGGGGGAGAGACCGGTGAGGCCTGGCAGCTGCAAGCCGCTCGAGCCTCGCTTCGGAGCTGGGGGGGGAGACCGGCAAGGCCCAGCGGCTGCAAGCCGCTCGGGCCTCGCTTCGGAGCCGGGGGGGAGATTGTCGAAGCCCAGCGGATGCAAGTCACTCGGGCCTCACTTCAGAGCCGGGGGGGAACCGGTGAGGCCCGGCGGCTGCAAGCCCCTTGAGCCTCTCTTTGGAGCCGGGGGGGGGGAGACCAGCAAGACCCAGCTGCTGCAAGCCGCTCGGGCCTCGCCCAACAGTCACATGTAGACTTGCTCACAAGCAATGTTCCCTCTAAGCTGTGGAATCTTATGAGCAAGAATTCTACTTTGTGAGCTACTGGCATTAAAGTTGTGAGTGAGCTATTTGGTTACAGCATGAATTAGTTTGCTCTGGAGCCCTCCTTCCTGAGCTAAGGCAAAAATGTGTGAGCCAGAGGCTAAAAAACTGTGAGCTAGCTCACCCTAACTCAGCTTAGAGGGAACACTGCTCACAAGTTTAAGGCTACTAGTTTTTTTTTGCTCACAAGATAGAACTTTTGCTCACAACACTGTAGAGCTTAGAGGGAACATATTGCACAACCTGTACTCCAGACAAGAGGGCACTGTTAGGACAGAATATGGAGAAACAGAATGGTTTCCACTTGGCAAAGGTGTCAGACAAATATCTATTGTGTCTCTCTATCTGTTCTGTATACACAGAACATATAATAAGAAAAAATGAATTAGATTTAGATTAAGTGAAAACTGATGGAAGAAATACTAACAATTGAGATATCAGATGACACCACATTACCTGCAAAGAACAGTGAGGACTTGAAACGACTACTGATGAAAGTTAAAAGTGCCAAACCACGATTACAGCCAAACATCAAGAAGACAAATGTAACCGTCAAAAAGACAAATAAGTGTGCTGTAGATCAAATCAAGCCTGAATTCTTCCTAGAAGCTAAAATGACATTATGAGAAGATGACTCACTGGAAAAGACAATAATGCTAGGAAAAGTTGAAGGCAGCAAGAAATGAGGATGTCCCAACATGAGATGGATTTACTCTGTTTGCAAGACATGAGAAATGCTTTTAACAACAGGATGTTTTGGAGGTCATTAATTCATACAATCGCCGTAACTCAGAAGCGACTTAGTGGCACTTAATACATACACAGTTACCTGAGTTCACATTATGCACTACAGCAAAAAGAGAATGGGTTGTTGCAGTTTTTGGTATACATATGTGCCAAAGCCTGACAAATGCAGAAGTTCTGTCGTAGTTTAACACAGACTCTCTTTTAGTGGCACCAAACGTAAAATTCAAAGCCTTGACTTCTTATAATAAGAAAGCATCTAACTGAAAAGGGTACCTTTCCTGCTGTTTCTCTGATATATGAATATGTATATTTTAAAGTCTGCAACCACTTTCTTACCTATATCATCTCAATGAAGAGACCATATACCTATAGAACAAATTCCTATTTCTCATGCCTGGACAAAAAAATAATATGCAGAAATTTTCACGGTATAACAGAGAGAAAAAATTACAACTCAATTTTGACATTATTACTACTTCAGATGGAACATCTTTCTACATATTTAGGAGGAAAAATGAAACCAGGAACACACAATTCTATACATGTACTTTCAAAGAATATCAGTTTCATAGTAATAAACAGGAACTGTCTGTTTGTTTTAATTAAGAGCGTGTTAGGAATAAAGGAACCAATTCCCTCCATTAAACTGTTAGCTTAATATAGTTGTCTATGCCACTGAAATATACTTTATGCTCGTGACAAGGTTAATTTATACTGTAAATTAAATTCTACACTTTATGTTTGTAAGTGTATGATTATTTTTCATAGTTGTTAAGAAACAAGGTAGTATAGCTGAAAATATGCAGTGCAACATATAGCAATATCTGGATTAATACTTAAGACATATCAGAAAAAAGTTCCAGCTGTGATTTAACTTAAAAGTAGTTCGGTCACCATGGGATATATATGTATGTTGGCATGCGTGCCTTTAAGAAGAAGGGAAGAGATTTGGCTGCAAGTTGGACTGCCTGAATGACTGCTGACCATAAGACAACATGTCCTGGCCCGCACCAAAATAATGAGTTGGACGGAGGGGTTTACAGAGAGTGCTTTTTGATTCTCCATTACTGCATCCTCCTTATCTGTCATTAGGTACAAAAACATTGCTGATTTGGTTCCAAGCCCAGGCAAAACATGTGGACACTTCATGCCTGTGCATTGCAGGTATGGTAGCAATTTTTATGCATTCAAGAACATCAGTGTTATGATACATGCATAAATCATGCCGTTTTAAAGAAAGACAGGACTTTGTGTAGAAAATCCCATGGTAAATAGTTGTTTCGCATTGAGCACCTACATTTAATATTAATAAAGAAAGCACACTCTCTAAGCTTTAATACAAACAGCCAAAAACAGGACACTTGAAAGTGACTGCAACAGAAGGACTGTGAAGATTTCAGTAATTATTGTGAGGACTTCTATTGTAAGTTTCCACAAAAATGGAAAACAAGCAGAGATAATGTACTTGCGAGCAAATAAGATTTGAAACCAATCTTTAGGCTGCAGTCACACGCGCCAGTTGAAGCGGAGGGGAAGCAAGGCTATTTCCTCTGGAGGAATTTGACACGCATTTGTGAGATCACACCTCCCTTTGTAGCTGCGGGCACAGCCCGTCACTGTGTGATCAGACGCAACTGCGGGTGAGTTGGGTTTTTACTGGCCATTTGTTTCCCATGCGCATAAACGAGGAATCGCACCTCCGCACTGAGGGCCCTCTATGGAGCATTCGATGATGTGCATACTGTGAAGGGGGGGAGGCACCGAGCCAGGATGGCATGATCAAACCATCCCAACGGCATGAGAGCATGCTTGAGCGATCAAACAGGGGAAAGTCTGTCCATGGCCCGTCAGAACCCATTCGAGCCAGACTTTCCCCAGTGTCTTTTAACTCCGCTTCTGCTGACGACTGCAGGACACTTCCCAGATGTTGCTGCCTGACTGTTTCCTTTTGATCCATCCATAAGCCAAATTTATGGTTGGTCTGAGGTACTGCAAAGGCCACCTTTAATGGCGGCGATTGGACAAGGGATACCAGTGCTCCTGGGGAGGGGAAAGTATAGCGGTGGGACGAGGCAGGAAGAAAGAGGCGGAGAAGTAGAAGAACTCAGCCCCCTTCCAGCCTGCATCCCATCCCGAAAATTGCAGGCTGAGGGGCTAGGATTAATGACCCCCCCCCTCCGACATGGGTGTTGCGTAACAGCAGGTCCATAAATAATAAGACCTCAACCCTTCAGGATTTCTTGCTAGAGCAGGAAGCAGACCTGGTGTGCATGACCGAGACTTGGGTGCGAGATGGGGAAGACAGTAGCTCTCTCCCAGTTGGCTCCGCCCAGGTTCTCAGTCCTTCACCAATCACGGACTGAGGGGCAGGGGGGAGTGGCTCCATTCATTCAGGAGACTTACTCCTTCAGGGCGCCCCCACCGCTGAAGCTTGCGGGTATCGAGTGCTCGGGCCTAGTGTGGGAAGCCGGGGAGAGTTTGGCTATTTGGCAAGAGTACCAACTGCCTAACGCACTGACCAATAGCCTGTCATCCCTGGTTGAGGCTGTGTCAGGCTGGGCGTTGGAGCATCCTAGATTGATAGTCTTGGGTGACTTTAACGTCCATGCCGATGATGTGACCTCCACCCAGGCGAAAGACCTGGTGTCATCCATGGCAGTGCTAGGACTCACCCAATATATAACAGCCCTTACTCATCAAGCCGGGCATACACTCGACCTGATCTTCGCGGTGGGGGTTACAGTGGACCGGATCACTGCTCTGGCAGTGCCATGGTCAGACCACCATGGCCTGAAGGCCCGTGTGAATGTTTCACCCCGACCCTGTTTGGGCAGCGAGCATATTTTGGCTCACCTGTGGGGCCAAATGGACCCTCAGCGGCTTCAGATGGCTCTGCAGGAACCTATGACCCCTGGTAGATCGTTAGATGAGCTAGTTGAGGACTGGTATGACCGGCTCTCGGCAGCCATCGACAATATTGCTCCCCAACGCCCTCTGCGCCCCCGCTCTAAGCAGGCTCCTTGGTTTATCCAGGAGCTGTGGCTGATGAAACGAGGGCTCAGACGACTTGAGAGACGGTGGCAGCGCGCTCGTGACGTAGCAACAAGAGCATCCTATAGGACATTTATGAGATCCTATGAGATGGCAGTCAAAGCCACGAAGAGAGAGTTCTACGCGGCCATGGTTGCGTCTGCTAGCTTAGACCCAGCACAATTGTTTAGGACTATTCGATCATTAACAGAACTGCCACAGGGCAGACCAAATGCTAGAGAATTGGACATTGGCTGTGAGGCTTTTGCAAGCTATTTTGCAGATAAAGTCCTGTTGCTCCACTGCGATCTTCCCACCACAGTTGAGACAGTGAGTGAACCCAAGGCTCCATGCACATCTTCTGGTTCTATTCTGGATTATTTCAGTCCATTCAGCCTTAAGGAAGTCAACAAATTGCTCTCAACGGTACGTCCAACTACGTGCAGCCTTGATCCGTGCCCTTCATGGCTCATAAAAGCTGGCCATGAGGGTTTGAGGTGCCCTCAGGGATATTATCAACAAATCCTTCATTGAAGGACTGTTCCCGGGGGCACTCAAGGAAGCGATAGTCCGCCCTCTCTTGAAGAAACCATCTCTGGACCCGGCCGAATTGGCCAACTATCAGCTGGTCTCCAATTTGCCCTATTTCAGCAAATTACTTGAGAGAGAGAGCGGTGGCGATTCAGGTGCAGAGCTTTATGGATGACACTTCCATGCTAGACCCGTTGTAGTCCAGCTTTCAGCCAGGCCATGGTACAGAGACGGCACTGGTCGCCCTCACAGACAACCTCCGGAGGCATCTGGATCAAGGCGGCACAGCAGTACTGTTGCTGTTGGACCTGTCGGTGGCATTCAACACGGTCGACCATCAGTTACTGACCCACCACCTCGCTGACACTGGGATCCAGGGGCTTGCCTTGCAATGGCTTGTATCCTTCCTCCAAGGTCGGAGACAGAGTGTGGTGTTAGGGGAACAGACATCCCAGAGGTACCCACTAGTCTGCGGGGTCCCTCAAGGGGCAGTGTTATCCCCGATGTTATTCAACATCTACATGTGCCCCCTTGCCCAGATTGCCCGGAGGCATAGGCTTGGGTGTCACCAATATGCGGATGACACCCAGCTATATCTGTTGTTAGGTGGTCAGTCCGACTCTACCCCAAATGAGCTGGACTGGGCGCTTCAGGACATGGCAGGCTGGCTTAGACTGAGCTGATTGAAATAGAATCCAATGAAGACGGAGGTCCTGTGCCTGAGTCGGAGCAGGTCTGGGGTAGGGATCCCACTACCGACCTTCAGTGGGGCACCATTGGTGCCAACGCCGAGGGTTAGGATCTTGGGAGTGCTCCTGGATGCCGCCTTAACAATGGAAGCCCAGATAGCAGCCACTGTCAAGGCAGCCTTTTACCATCTACGGCTGATTAGACAGTTGGTTCCCTTCCTCGAACGCAATGACCTGGCAACCGTGATTCATGCTATGGTCACCCCAAGATTAGACTACTGCAACGCTCTCTACATGGGGCTGCCCTTGTCCCAAATCTGTAAGCTGCTGCTAGTGCAAAATGTGGCAGCCAGGCTGCTGATGGGTCTCTCTATAAGAGATCACATCCAGCCTGTGCTGAAGGCACTGCACTGGCTGCCAATAGCATACCGGATTCGTTTCAAGGTGCTGGTTTTGACCTTTAAAGCCCTATATGGCCGGGGGCCTGTCTACCTGAGGGACCGCCTTTCCCCATATGTTCCCCAGAGCACTGAGGTCAGGGTCGCAAAATCACCTGACTCTCCCTGGTCAGAAAGACGTCAGATTGGCCAGCACTAGAGCCGGGGGCTTTTCAGAGGAGGCTCCACTCTGGTGGAATGAGCTCCCGGAAGACATCAGGGCCCTGCGGGACCTTTTACAGTTCCACAGGGTCTGTAAAATGGAGCTCTTCCACCAGTCATTCGATATGGAGCCGCCACTGCTAAATGAGTCATCGGAACTGAACATGCTATGGCCCTTATCTCACAATGCTGGATACTGCCTTCAGACCGCTTTATAGGTTGCAACGCTGGATATTGCTCTCTTTTATCGGATTACATCATAGGAACCGCCATCTGTATGTACTAGCACTTTATGTAATTGTTATGTGAATTTTATTGCATTTTATTGTTTTATTGTATTTTAACGGCTGTACGTTGCCTTGAGCCAGTTTGTCCAGCAAGGTGGGATATAATAATAATGATGATGATGATGATAGATCCGTCAGGCATTCGCACCTATGTCGGATCTAAAGGCATGTGTGATCATAGTCTTTAGTTTCTTTCAATGATCACTCTGGATACACTGAGGCAGCTACAGCCTAGGAAAATTATTTCATCATGTTTTGAGTTCCCCAGTTTATTTTTGCAATCCACACACATTAACTCACACAGATAACAGACCAAATTTAGCCAGTGGTTAAATCTCCACTATGAAGAGGGAGAAACACACCTGCCAAATTTTGGACATTTCTGGAACTTTCAACTGCGTATCACCAAGTTTTCATTAATGGGAGACATTCAAAGGCTGTGTCTAGACAATGAGTTTAATGTAATCCAGTGCACTTTCCACATTAACTATATTTTGAGAGCAGTTAATGCAGAAGGTGCACTTAACTACGTTAAACTCACCATTTAGACACAACTTCTGATTATCTGACATGGACAAAGAAGTCATGCCCCCTTTCTCCTCTGCCCTCACTTTGTTTTTATCTTAATCCAAAATGAGAGAACAAGGAGAAGAGTTGACTGATACCACTTGTCTCTATGGCAAATTGATACCATCTTTTGTGCTTGGAACTTTAAAGTGAAAGATACTAATGGCATTTCAGGTCAAAGGTGGCAAACCTGAATTTTACATAGTTGGCTTTCTTTGAAGTACAGTTTTTACCGGCACTTATAGGTTTATAAGTAGGTCTTGAAATAATTCGCAAATCAAAATGTTTTTCATCCGTGGTGCTGCATCCTAGAATCAAATGCTACACACTAGACTACTATTACTACACTATGCCAATGTTCAACTTTCTGATTTTATCCTATCATTCTTTTCTCAAGTCTTCACTTCTTACTATCAGTTATCAAAGTACATTGCTGTTCCTTGCACAAAACGATAATGTTAACTCTTCAGCACATTTTACTTTCAAATGTTTCTTAAGACCCTCCCCCACTCCTTTCCCCGTAGTCTTCAAACCAGAAGTTTGGATTATAGTGTTTTACTTGGTGTCACTTATTTCTGCTTCAGGAAACTAGAAGCTCAGATTCTCCAACCCCCTATGGTTTTCCCAGCCACATACTTGATAGCAGTTCACATTCCTTCAAGGAAGCCTTCAGTGTTAAATGAATTCAGTGGTTGCAGGGCTTCGGAAAGTGCCTGAATTGACAATGAGATGTGGTAGTTCAAGCAGCTTGGGGCAAAAGGGGGGGGGGAACTTTTAGAAAGAAGCCTTTCTTTCTGTTGCACTTGACAAAAATAGCTAGAGAAATACTCTCTTAAAATATGCATATTTTATTCCTCGGAGGACGACAGGCTATACTTCCAATCCAGCTTACACAGACACATACATACACACACCCCTCTCCAAGTGTGGATTGGGACTAACACCTGATCTTGCAGATTTGAAACAATACCTACACCCCCAAATAGGGTGATTACGGGTGATTATGTATGTAAACTTGTATAAAATATATAAGTTTACAGAACCCTGAAACACATTAAGTCCAACAAGTTTCAACAAGTTCATGACTACGGGCCAAACTACACATCAAAGATCTGTGACTACATACCCAATACGTGATTTAGCATCAGAAGGTAGCTTCTGGGAGTCCGGACAGAAAATACCATAAATCACATAACTGAGCTCAAGGAAGTAGCACAAGGGCACAGCACTTTCCCTAGTGCTGTGACCCTAGTCCAAATCAGGCCTTTCCTTGACTGCCCTTAGATATCTGAGGATCTGATAACCTTCCTTGTTCAACAGTAAAAAGCAGCACATTCACAATTGCTGGAGAGGGCACATACAAAAACAGAACATGGAACTGTTAAATGCAAACAGCAGCTAGCAGAACCCCGAGTTAAGATAAAGAAGATGAACAAGAGTAGATGTGGGGGAGGGGACTACATATTTATACTAAATCCATGAGGACACTGCATAAGTATGCTACTGAACCTAAAAACATGCTGCAGGCAACAGAAAATGAAAAGGTTTGAAGAGCCAGGTACATGAGATCACTGTACTTCTAAAGGCATGACCATTTCCTTCAGAATAAAGCTTCTAAGTAGGAAAACCACACATACCTTGAGCACACATGCTTACCCTTGCTGAACGCAACATATCATCACGTACACTCCCCAACACAAAGAAAGGTACACACGTATTCACCCCACAAAGACAACAGGACACAAAATATTTGTGTTCATGGAAATAATACTGAGGGCTAAGCTGTCATTCATGAAACAGTAAATGTACATGCAGTGACCCTAGAATGCCTGCTGGAAGAAAAGAGCTAAAACAAACCCTGTAAAGAAGGGATTGTTATTGCAGTTGTGTCTATCAACTTTCAACTCTGCTCTTGTACTGCTCTTTAAAGTTCCTTATAGTCAGTTTACCCGAGCTTAATGTCAGTTGACTTTCCAGCAATCGCCCAACTCCAACTGATATTTTGTTTTCTAGCCTTCATTTTACCACTGGGACCAGCTATGCAACCACAATGATTTATTTTGTGGTTAGGTTGAGGATGACCTGTAGGACACCCCTCCTCCTCCTTCCATCTCTCTCTCACACACATAGACAAGTTCTTCCACCACTCAGCTGCGAAGTCCCCACATGGATACTAACAACAGTGCAACTGAACAACGGGCCAGCTGCTCTTGCTAAATAAAATGGGTTCATTTAGCTTGATAAAAACTGGGGGGGGGGAGTGGGGATTGACAGTTTCTAAGCATTTAAAAGCATACAAGGAGGAGGGCAGGGAATTAATTATACCTACCAAAAGCTGAAATGAAAGACAGATGCTGTGAAGAATAACATAATTATGATAGTCTCCTGCGGGGGGGGGGGGGGAGTTTGTCAATTAAATACAGTGCCTGAGAACATTATACAGTGCTTTCAGTGAAAGATGGACAGGCACAAATAGTGAATATTTTAGGTTTACAAATCAGTATATTTCTCACTGTCTTCCCTTCACCCCTCCACACGTTTATGGGTGAACTGTGAATTCCTGAAGATAAGACTCTGGATCAACAGTATGTCTAAGGAAATAATTGAGGAGGCAAGGTCAGTATCGCCCCAGGACTCCGCTCCTAAGGAAAGTTTCCTAATATTTACTACAGCATGCTCAAATACAAATAATTTACCAACTTGCCATCACGGGAGACACAACTGCCCGGTAAGCCATAACGCCCGTTCAAGTGAAAAAGATAACTTTATCACTCTCTTTGGCTCCTGAAAGGGCGCAAGGAGAGATGCCACACTACTCTTCCCCAAACTCGCCTGGACCTCAGACCTGCACAAGAAGACTACAGTCACTGATTGCCTTTGCTATACTCAGGAGACTGGGGAGCGCCGAGGGCCATCAGCTCAACGTTTAAGACCCCCACCCCACCCCCCCAGAGCAGGCAGAGAGGCAGGGAAAGTGGTCGCCCCGAAGGCGCCCCAGGGCTTGCTTCCCTTACGCGGCCACTGAGGCAGCGACAGCAGCCTCACGCCGGCCGTGCCCGCGTCGCCTTACCCAGGTAGTGCCTCAGGTCCAGCAGAAAGTGAGGGGGCCCCCCGTTGAGCTGATAGAAGAGGGAGCCGAGGCAGAAGAACAGCAGGACGGCCATGCAGAAGCCGTAGTCGCGGAGGGAGAGGAAAGGCAGCAGCGAGAGGGGCCGCCTCCGCCGCCAGCCCGCTCCCGGCCCGGGACCCCCAGCCGCCGAAGGGGCCACATGGTGGAGCCGAGGCTCAGGGCACGCCGCGCTGTGGGGAGGCGGCGGCGGCGGCGGCAGCAGCTTCTTCTTCATCGTCTTCGCTTCCTCCGCCGCCGCCTCTTGCTCACACAGCCCGCCGGGGAGAAAGCATCCTCCATCCGCCTGCTCCTGCCCGGCGTTCGAGAGGGGAAAAGTTCGCCGGGGGCTCAGACGGCTTCTCCTCTGCCCATCGACGGCTTCCCCCGGGTCCTGGCCGCCACTAGGCGCGGGGGGGAGGTGGCCACCGTCCCCCTCGGCGGCTCCGTGGCAGGGTTGGTTTCCTTCCTTTCTTTCTCCTCCTCCTCCTTCGCCGCCGCCGCCGCCGCCGCCGCTTTCTCGCTCCCTCCAGCGTCTCGCCTCGGTGTCAGGTTACAGCTCATGGACGGCGGGCCGGTGCTCGCAACTAGCGGCGAAAAGTTGTTTGCCTCTCTCGCTCTCAGCCCCGCCGCCACCTTCGCCGCCGCCGCGCCCCCCTCGCTCCCTCTGCCCGCCACACCAGCGACCCCTGGGGGCTGCCTCGCCCGCCCGGCCTCCTTTCGACGCCCCTTGCAACTGGCGAGGCTGACCGCGAAGCTCTCGACAAGCGCCCTTCTCCCTTCCGCGGCCTGCCTTGACCCCTCTCCCCCTGGTCGCCATTCAACACCGACCGAAAGAGCGCGCGCCTTCGGCTTCCTGTTTCCCATCACCACATTGTTCTCCACAAGAGAATCCTAGAAAAAGATGGAATAGCTTCCGAGCGGGACCCCCGAGGTTTATTGGCTCGTGCATCCTTCTTCACCCGTGGAAAGTGCAGTGCTATGGCTTGCAACTGATTCGGGGTTATTTTCACAAGTGGCACTGTCAGAACTTGCCTTCTAGCAAATCTAGGTTTGAATAAATGTGGCTCAAGTGGCATACACAATTAAGGAATATGGAAGGAAATAATCACAGGCCAGTGTACAGTGTTCCAGTTTCCACCAGGATTGAGCTAAAGAGGAAAATGCAGTACCGTATTCATAACTCTTAAGCAATGTTCCCTCTAAGCTGTGGGGTCTTATGAGCAAAAACTCTATTTTGTGAGCTACTGGCATTAAAGTGGTGAGCGAGCAATTTGGCTACTGCATAAGTTAGTTTGCTCTGGAGCCATCCTTCCTGAGCAAAGACAAAAATGTGTGAGCTGGAGGCTAAAAAACCGTGAGCTAGCTCACACTAACTCAGCTTAGAGGGAACATTGCTCTTAAGTGTCAAAAACACATGACATCGCTAATACAAGGGTTTTCGACGCTACATTTGTAAATCACTGGCAAATGTTTGTTAACAGAGAACATGAACAAAACTCATGCAAATGATAACATGGGAACCTGTGGCAAAAGTAGTGGAGTCTTTGGAAGTTATTCCACTAACCCACAGAGCAAAAACAAATGTAAGCACTCTGCAGTCCTGGAAAGGCCAGTTTTATTTGGGAGGGGGAAACCTTAGAGATGATTTGATGTTTACAAAATAAATGTTCAGAGATCAAGCTCCTTGTTCATAATGTCCATTTCCTCTCATCCGGTACCTCATAATTATCATTATGAGGTGTACAGTTTAAAATTAACAGCATTCCAAGTGCTTTTGCATCTGTGCAAATGGAGGCATTCAGCATGACAGGCAGCTGTTGATGCATACTCACAATTTTCTGGCTTGTTTGGATTATGTATGCCCCAGGGCCATCAGGACAGGCCATACATTATTTAAAAGCAACTACATCAGAGGGTACGCCCTGCTTCTATTGCTGTGGAGCTGGGAGCATTCAGCAGCATTCATTCTGTTGGCATTTACAGCATCACATCCTGTTCCCAGACAGCAATGTGACAACACATAAAATATTGGGGATCCAGTTTTGAACATTCAGCTAGAGTATCATTGCATGCACGATACTGGAATGCTGAATATTCAAGCAACAAAGCATCTCCCCATCCCTAAGACAATCCAGGGGGGAAAGACCCTCTTTTGTTTTGTTTTGTTGTTGTTTTCGGGTGATGGGTGGATACCTTTATCTGCCCCTCTGACTTCAGCTCCCCCCCCTTCCCTGCAGCCTCTACCTAGGAAACGTACAGTCTTTCTCTGCAGTGGAGACCCAAGCAGGAGGGACCTGACCTCAGAAGGTTATAATGACAGAGAGTACACCCTGCAAAGCAGCCATTTCTCCAGGGGAACTGATCTCTGCCATTTTCCAACGCTATATCCTTTTTGAGGTGTGGTGACCAGAACTGTACACAGTTGTTGAATCCCCAAAGTCTCCAAAATAAATCCACGTTTAAAAGGTTAAAGCAAAATTTATTTCAAAGCAATTGGTAGAAACAGGAACACTGGAAAATTGTTAGGAATGGGTACAGACCCCAGAGGGCAACGTAATAAAGGAACTTTGAACCACAGTATAACCAATAGATCCCTTTCCCGCCGGCGCGCAGAGGGATGGCACTAGCCGGCAATTACATGGGAATGCAACGGTTTGTCTTTCCCAAAACAGACACATGGTTCACAAGAGAAAAAGTCCACTAACGAGCAAGCAGATAACGGGCATCTCCTTCGCACACCAGCCGGGCAACCTTGAGCAGTTACATGACTCTACACCAAGAATGCAGATAGCAGAATGTAGCAGGCAACAAGGGGGGGAAGGGAAAACAGTAAGGGAACCAGAACACAAAATGACAGCTTGCTGACATACTGCCCACCTGAAAATACATCTTACCCCCATCTCCCGGAATCTCCCGGAATCTCCCGGTTTGTCCGGGAAACGTCTGTGAAACTCACGGAGCATATAAGGGGCCCGAATATCCCCTTCTTCCACCCACTCACGGTGCTGGGGACCGAAATCAACCCATTCAATGAGATACCAACGTTTCCCTCGTTTAAGCTTACAATCCAGAATTTCGGAAATTTCAAAATATTCCTCACCCTCAAGAAGTAAAGGGGGTGGGGGAACCCGATCAGGACGCCATTGAGAGGAACCCATGTCTTTCTTTAAGAGACTCATATGAAAGACAGGATGCAACCCCCTGAGGTTTTTAGGCAATTCCACATCAACCGCAACATCATTGAGGATTTTGCGAACTTTAAAAGGGCCGATGTACTTCCACCCCAACTTCCTACTGGGACGCAGCAGTTTAATATTTTTTGTAGAGACATAAACAGAATCCCCAGGTTTCAGATTCCAACCCGCCACCCTGCCCTTGTCCGCTTGAGCTTTGTAGGCTGCCTTAGCAGCATTTAGTGTGTCACACAAAATGGGCCATGCTCGTTGAAGAGAGTGACACCAAGTCCCCGCATCCGTCGGTTGTAGAGGAAGTCCCCCCCAAAAAAAGGGGACGGGAGGGCTGTCGTAGCCGAATACAGCCTTAAAGGGAGACATGTTAATCGAGGAGTGATCTGTGTTATTATAACAGTACTCAGCCAAAGGCAAGAGGTCACACCAATCTGATTGCTGATAGTTGGTGAAACAACGTAGGTATTGTTCCAGGGTTTGATTCACGCGTTCTGTCTGTCCATCGGTCTCTGGATGGTAGCTGCTACTCAATCCCTGCTCCACCCCCATGGTGGCCATCAGTTCCGTCCAGAATTTGGAAACAAGTTGAGTTCCTCTGTCGGATATTATTTTAGCTGGCAAAAGATGAAGGCGTACCACGTGATAGAAAAAAGCCTTAGCCAAAGCCTGAGCCGTAGGCAAAGAAGGAAAAGGAACGAAGTGCGCCTGTTTGTAAAATAAATCAACCACCACCCAAATTACGGTCTTCCCCTTGCTGAGAGGCAAGTCAGTAATAAAGTCCATAGATACTACCTCCCACGGTCTGGACGGGGTGGGGAGGGGATGCAGTAATCCAGAAGGTTTCCCCCCCCCCCCGAGATTTGGCCAGCGCACATGTTTGGCAAGTACGAACAAAGTGTAATAAGTCTTTGCGCATGCGGGGCCACCAAAATTGACGACGTAGCAATTGAAGTGATTTGACAAAGCCCCAGTGACCAGACAATTTAGAACCGTGAGCTGAACGCAGAATTTCCCCCCTAAGTGCAACAGGGACATAGAGTTTCCCTTCAGAGTAAACCAAGCTATCTGGATCACGGGTGCATTTGGGAAGCTCCTTGACCAGGGCGTCATCCTCTGGAGACCATGCAGACAAATATTTGTGTTTCCACTCCCCCCCTTTCAAAAGAGAATCCGATGAAGCCTTAGAGTCATTAGGGGCAGGCAGTTTCTTGGCTTGAGCCCGCGTAAGCACAGCCCCTCCCAGTTGGGCGGGAGTGAAGATTGAGTCAATGATGATGTCACGCTGACTCTCATGTTGCGGCAAGCGAGACAGCGCGTCAGCGAGAGAGTTAGCCGTGCCAGGTAAATGGTGTAGGGTGAACTGGAATTTAGCAAAGAAGTCTGCCCAACGAAGTTGCTTTGCATTTAAAGTTCTGGGTGACTTTAAAGTCTCTAGGTTTTTGTGTTCCGTCCAAACCTCAAATGGCACCCTCGCCCCTTCCAGCCAGTGGTGCCAAGATGAAAGGGCTAATTTAATGGCCGATGCCTCCTTCTCCCATATTGACCAGTTGCGTTCGGTTTTTGAGACATAAGCCAATGGGTGCAACTTCCCCTCCTCCCCCTCTTGCAAAATGGCTGCACCCATTGCAACATCAGACGCATCGGTTTGCACAATGAATTTTTTAGTCTCATCAGGCTTCGCTAGTATAGGCTCAGAAGTAAACAACTGTTTGAGTTTTCGGAAAGCCTCATCGCACTCAGATGACCATTTAAGAGGAGCCCCAGGCTTAGCCGAATCAAACCCCTTCCCCTTGGTTTTTAATAAGTCAGTCAGGGGAAGGGCCACTTGGGCAAACCCTTTGATGAAGGCGCGATAAAAATTGGCGAATCCGATGAATGCTTGGAGCTGACGTCTGGTTTTTGGGGGCTCCCATTCTAGCACTGCCTGGACTTTCCCTGGGTCCATTTCTAAACCCCCTCCCGAAATCCGGAAGCCCAAAAAATCGATGTGTGTTTGGTGGAATTCGCATTTGGACAGTTTGGCAAAGAGCTTATGCTTGTGCAACCTTTTGAGTACCTCCCGGACCAATTTGACATGCGAGGGGAGGTCCTGGGAGTACACCAACACGTCATCTAGATAAACAATCACCCCTTTGAACAACAAATCATGCATGACCTCATTAATTAAGTTCATGAAGACCCCAGGAGCCCCCTGAAGCCCGAAGGGCATAACCAAGTACTCAAATTGTCCCAGCGGGGTGTTGAACGCTGTCTTTCCCTCATCCCCTTCCTTGATGCGCACCCGAAAGTAAGCGTCACGTAAATCGAGTTTAGAAAACACTTTCCCTTTAGTAGCTTCCGCTACACGGTCCTTGATCAGCGGTAAAGGGTAAGCATTGGTAGTCGAAATGCCATTCAACCCCCTATAGTCCGTACATAATCTGAGCCCCCCATCCTTCTTCTTTCGGAAAAGAACTGGTGCTGCAAAGGGGGAAGAAGCGGGGCGGATGAAGCCTCTAGCCAAGTTCTTATCAAGGAACTTCCTTAGTTCGGCTTTCTCGGCTGGCCCCATCGCATAGATTTTACCCTTAGGTAATTTTCCCCCGGGCAACAGTTCAATGGAGCAGTCGGTATTGCGATGGGGGGGCAAGTCGTCAGCCTCCTCCTCCCCAAACACCCGGGCCAAATCCCTATATTCAGGTTGGAGAGCTGCGATTTCCTCAGGGGATAATAGTGCACACATGAAGTTAGCGACCGGCGGGTCCCCCCAGTCACTTTGCCACCGATGGCTGGCGCATTTGGGGGACACAAAATCAACCCGCCCCTCTTCCCATAAAACATAAGGGTCATGAGCAAAAAGCCACGGGGCCCCCAGTACCAGAGCAAACTGCGACTCAGGTGTGACTACGAAAGTCCGTTGCTCCCAGTGTTCACCAGCTCCCAACTGAAGTGGCATAGTCTCGTGGATGCAAGGTTTCATGGGTGCCCCATCCATTTGCGTGAAAATGATAGGTGATTTCAACTTTTTTATCCCCGCTTCCAATTCCGCCACCACCCTGGGGCTGATCAAGTCTCTCCCACACCCCGAGTCAATGAGAGCTTTCACTCTCACGTGTGTACCCAAAATTGGGTTAATCAATGACACAGTCACGAAAAAGAGGGAGGGGGGTTCTCTCACCACCACTGGCGCATCTGGAACATAGTCCTGTTGTTTTGCGCCTTTTACAACAGGACATCTTCGTTTCCTGCCGCCTCCGTTTCTGAGTCAAGCGATTCTTCGGTGCTGCCCTCCGGCGCTGCCTGCAATGCTTTAGAGAAACTGGGTCTTGCCACCCCCCTCATCGTGGCTCCGGACGAGGGGCTTGATGTGCTCTGCTTTCCCTTAGGGGGTTGTGGCTTTTCCTTCGCTGGTGATGCCCCACATTCCGCCGCGAAGTGGCCCCGCTCCCCACATCTGAGGCAGAGACCCGTCTTCATCCGGAATTCCCGAGCTGCCTCCGAGAGCCGAGCAGGTTTCAGTTTGGGAGTTGACGAGTGGCTCACCTTCCCTCCGTTTGCCGCAGAGTCCAACCTGATGGTTTGTAGCCGACTCTCCGCTCCTTCAGCTTCTTGCCCCCACGCCATCAGGGAGACCAGTTCAACAGATCTCAAGACCGTTTCTCTGATATCTTGGTTCAAGCCCAGCCGATACATTTCGGCTAAGAAATGGTCCGGGCAGTCTCGCAGCTTAGCGGCTTGGTTATGAAATTCAGCCGTATACTCCCGCACCGATTGTTTACCTTGTTTGAAGGTTCTCAGGAAGCGCTTGGCTCTTTGGCTCGTGTTTACATCCTCGAATCTAGCCCTCAGAGCCCACATTAAGGCCCGCAAATTAAACAGTTCAGGGCCTCGGCTGTTGTGTAGTCCCACATACCAAGTAGCCGCCGCTCCTTTCAGTTTGGCTGCAATCACATCAATTCGACCGCTGTCGTCTTGGAACAAATGCCCGCTTTGGGCGATGAATTTCTGCACTCGCACCATAAAGAAAGCGAGGTCATCGGGGTTGCAATCAGTCTGGCTGCAATCACATCAATTCGACCGCTGTCGTCTTGGAACAAATGCCCGCTTTGGGCGATGAATTTCTGCACTCGCACCGTAAAGAAAGCGAGGTCATCGGGAAATTTTCTCAGTGGAGGGTGGTAAGCAGTGGGGTACCGCAGGGATCAGTACTTGGTCCACTGCTTTTTAACTTGTTCATTAATGATTTGGAGATGGGAGTAAGCAGTGAAGTGGCTAAATTTGCGGATGATATAAAGTTGTTCAGGGTGGTGAAAACCAGTGAGGATTGTGAGGCACTCCAAAGGGATCTGTCAAGGATGGGCGAGTGGGCGTCAACATGGCAAATGGGGTTCAATGTGGCCAAGTGCAAGGTGATGTACATTGGAGCCAAAAATCCTAAATATAAATACACATTGATGGGGTCTGAACTGGCAGAGACTGAGCAAGAGAGAGATCTTGGAGTTGTAGTGGATAACTCACTGAAAATGTCGAGACAGTGTGTGACTGCAATAAAGAAGGCCAATGCTATGCTGGGGATTATTAGGAAGGGTATTGAAAACAGATCAGCCAATATAATAATGCCCCTATATAAATCAATGGTGAGACCTCATTTGGAATACT
Organism: Gekko japonicus; assembly: GCF_001447785.1. NCBI lineage: Eukaryota > Metazoa > Chordata > Lepidosauria > Squamata > Gekkonidae > Gekko > Gekko japonicus. The sequence continues at coordinate 420,907 of NW_015176019.1, read as the reverse complement.
GTGTGCAGTTCTGGGCACCACACCTTTAAAAAAGGATATTATAGCTTTGGAAAAAGTGCAGAAAAGGGCAACTCGAATGATAAAAGGGTTGGAACACTTTCCCTATGAGGAAAGGTTAAAGCGCTTAGGGCTCTTTAGCTTGGAGAAAAGACGACTGAGGGGTGACATGATCGAGGTTTATAAGATTATGCATGGGAAAGAGCAGGTAAAGAAAGAGGTACTTTTCTCCCTTTCTCACAATACAAGAACTCGTGGGCACTCCATGAAACTGCAGAGCGGTCGGGTTAGAACGGATAAAAGGAAGTACTTCTTCACCCAAAGAGTGATTAACACTTGGAATTCACTGCCACAGGAAGTGGTGGGTGCTACAAGCATGGATGGCTTCAAAAGGGAATTAGATAAGCATATGGAGCAGAGGTCCATCAGTGGCTATTAGCCACAAGGTATAGCTAGGGGCTCTGGGGCAAGTGATGCTCTGTCTTCTTGGTGCTTGGGGGGGGGGCCAACAGGGGGGGGGCTTCTAATGTCCTGGCCCCACTGCTGGACCTCCTGATGGCACTGGTATTTCTGGCCACTGTGTGACACAGAGTGTTGGACTGGATGGGCCTTTGGCCTGATCCAACATTGGCGTCTCTTATGTTCTTATGTTCTTATGTTGCCATCAAACGTTGCCTCCAATAAATCTTTGGGTCGTTGCCTCGTTCCCATCAGCAAGGGACCCAGCGGCCCTGGACCTCCCGGAGGGGGAAGAGCTGGTGCCGCCGGAACCCCCGGCTGTAACGGGATTAGTGGAGGAGGCAGCCCTGGAGGTGGCTGTCCCGGAACCGGCTGTTGCCCTGGGACTGGTTGCTGACCTGGCACCAGCTGTTGGCCTGGGATCAGCGGTTGACCCGGCGGCAGCGGCTGCGGCACCTGCTGTCCCGGGGGAGGGAGTTGGGGCTGCTGCTGCTGTAAGCCCTGGCCCGCCATCAGGGTCGCCAGGCGATGGTCCATCATTACCGGCAATGCTTCAAAAACATCCGCCACGGTGCGCATGACATGTTGCAACGAAAGTTCAATTTCGTCCAGGCGATCATCTCCTGGAGTCCTCTGGGCTTCACCAAGCCCCGGTCCTGACCCTCTGCCAGGATCAGGCGGCCAGAAGTCATCTTCCTCCTCACGGTACCTCCCGCGCCTTTGCCCTCTCTCGCCCAGGCTGTCTCTGAGCCCGCTCTCTCGATAGGAGTAAGTTTCTTTCGTGCCTTTGGTATCAAACTTAGTCCAGTCCTCATATGTTGGCACTGATGGTCGACCCCAATTACTTGGGGTCGGAGGTGGCCAATGTAGGTAGCTCGGCCGAGGTACCGTTCCCCCCACGGCTCCCGTTACACCCACCGAAGTAGGGACCGTGGTGACCAGCGTCGACACTGAGGTGACCGGGACCTCAAGAAGGTCCCCCTCTGTTGTAGGAACTTTCCCCTCTGTCCCGCTCATGATCTCTCTCAGAATCGGGGCGATAAGGAAAAGAGGATTCCTAACAAAATGTTGAATCCCCAAAGTCTCCAAAATAAATCCACGTTTAAAAGGTTAAAGCAAAATTTATTTCAAAGCGATTGGTAGAAGCAGGAACACTGGAAAATTGTTAGGAATGGGTATAGACCCCAGAGGGCAACGTAATAAAGGAACTTTGAACCACAGTATAACCAATAGATCCCTTTCCCGCCGGCGCGCAGAGGGATGGCACTAGCCGGCAATTACATGGGAATGCAACGGTTTGTCTTTCCCAAAACAGACACATGGTTCACAAGAGAAAGAGTCCACTAACGAGCAAGCAGATAACGGGCATCTCCTTCGCACACCAGCTGGGCAACCTTGAGCAGTTACATGACTCTACACCAAGAATGCAGATAGCAGAATGTAGCAGGCAACAAGGGGGGGAAGGGAAAACAGTAAGGGAACCAGAACACAAAATGACAGCTTGCTGACAACAGTACTCCAAATGAGGTTGTACCATTGATTTATACAGGGGCATTATGATACTGGCTGATTTGTTTTCAATTCCCTGCCTAATAATCCCCAGCATAGCGTTGGCATTTTTTATTACAGTTGCACACTGTCTCAACATTTTCATTGAGTTATCTACTAGAACTCCAAGATCTCTCTCTTGGTCAGTCTCTGCCAGTTCGGACCCCATCAACATGTATTTATATTTAGGATTTTTGGCTCCAATGTACATCACTTTGCACTTGGCCACATTGAACCCCATTTGCCATGTTGATGCCACTTGCCCATCCTCGACAGATCCCTTTGGAGTGCCTCACAATCCTCCCTGATTCTCACCACCCTGAACAAGTTCGTGTCATCTGCAGATTTAGCCACTTCACTGCTTACTCCGAACAGCAGTGGGGCCAGGACACTAGAAGCCCTCCCACTGTTGCCCCCCCCCCAAGCACCAAGAATACAGTGCATCACTTGCCCCAGACCTAGAGTTCCTATCTATACCTTGTGGCTAATAGCCACTGATGGACCACTGATGGATCTAATTCCCTCTTGAATCCGTCCATGCTTGTAGCCACCACCACCTCCTGTGGCAGTGAATTCCATGTGTTAATCACTCTTTGGGTGAAGATATGAAATATAACAACAGAGATATGAAGATATGGAATATAACAACAGAGACTGTAATGTGATATTTTGTACTCCTGTCTTTTTACATCTTGTGGCAACCCTATATAGAGTTTTTAAAAACTCATTTATTATTGTGCATATAATCTTGATAACAAATAATTTGCCCCTGCAAGTACAGATATCAATCTGAGTATTCACAAACATTCTCTGTAAAATTCTCTGCAGAATCTGGATGTCAGAAGCAAAATTTAAATCCTTTTTGACTTATTTATTGAGATTTTTCTTCACTTTTACCATTTCACTGTTGCATTCCAAGAACTTATTTAGAAATTGGGTAGTAATGAAATAAGAAGGAGCTATTGTCAAATATGTCAATTCTTCTATCTCAAAAAGCAAAACACTGAATTCTCTCTTTTCCAGTATTAGCTACAGATATACATCTGGAAGAAAATTTCTAGGAAATTGCCCATTAGACGCTGGAAGCAGTTTCAGAATTATACAGGAATTCTAAAACAAAACAAGAAGTTATACCAAATTAAAACACAACGATGCAATGCAACTAGCATAAACATAAAAGCATGTTTATAGTGCAGTAATAGATAAATGCTTTGAAGTGGTAAAACACTGGCATTTTGTTTACCTATAATACTCATTTTATTGTTTTCTCATTCAGCGTCCAAGCCTCCATTTGGTCTATTTTATTTTCATATAACCTCTGTTAAGAGTAATGTACTTGGAGCAAGAAGTATTATTTGCTTTAAGCATTACCAGATGCTCAACTTGAAAGTTTCAAACTGTAGAACTTCTAGAAGTCCAAATTACCCTGTCATCAGGGCCAGGCCTGCACAATGTGGAATTCTTGTCCTGTTACATTTGTGTGTCTCTAACAGTCCTCAAAACCTCCCATGCATAGATTTTATTTCTGGTGCAGGTTTTCAAGAAGACATGCTTCAACCAGACACTCAATATATCTTAAACATTAACCTAAAATATAGACTGATGCTCAATCCAGGTAAATCTGAGGGCCAAATCAGATGTGCACTGGGAGCTCTGCAGACACAGCTCCCAACATTTTTAAAAAATCACTTCTCAGACTCAGGAAATCTTGCTTTGGACTGGAGAGGGGGTGGACTTAAACACACACACACCCCATTTTCCCAACTCGAAGTGCTCCCTGAATCCATTTCAGGTCAGAAAAATTGTGTGGGAGGGAATATTTCTGATGCAAATTGGGCCCCCACATGCCTGTTAATTGGGTTATCTCCTGATTACATAGAGCCTTTGTCTGATTTGCCAGCTTTGATAATTGCACTAGAAGTGTGATCTGGTCATGGACCATGGTTAAACATATGTTAGAGGTTTTACATATAAAACTATAAATCCACAGTGATTTTATCTATAGCTCTCTATAGTTGCCTGGAACTAGGATGGCTAATAGACCATCTGTCTTCATAAAGTGTTGCCTGATTATCATGGTATCTTGCCTTTTTCATGCCCCTCCCCTGGCCTTGGGAGGAGATGAAGAGGGCGGCCACAAGGAGCAGAGCCTTGCCCGTGCCTGCTCTTGGCTAAGGAATGTCCATCCTCTCCTTCTGCAACTAGTGCCATCTGCATTATTATTATTTTTAGATCCAAATCAAGACTTTTAACATTTCAGCTGGCTTTAGATTGGCAAATGTTTTTCAGGCACACTGTAGTTTGACTTGCCCTGACCTGGATAGACCAGGCTAGCCAGATCTCAGAAGTGAAGCAAGGTCAGCCCTGTTTAATACTTGCATAGGAGACCACCAAGTAAGTCCAGGTTTGCTACGCAGAGGCAGACAATGGCAAACCACCATCTCTTGCCTTGAAAATTCTATGGGACTTGACAACACTTTAATACACATGTTTTCTTGGTGTTTGTTGCTTTAGTTGCTGCTGTAGTTTTTTCAGTTAATTTGCTTGGTTGATTTTACGTTTTGTTTTATATTCTATTTGTTATTGTGTGTTTAGTTTGATAATTGCACTATATACTGTTGTGAACTGCTTTGGGCACATCTCATACCCATCACTCTGTGTTCCCTTACACCAGTTGGCTAAGCAAAGTGTGGCCCTTGATGTAATTAATCCATTTGGCATTCTGTAGGTTTAATACATTAATTCTGTTAAACACTGGGATGAATGACCAGGACAAAATATCTATATTTCTTGTTCAAATACATCTCAGCTCCAGCACCAATTTTCAAAGGGAAATGCCATACATTGTGTAGTTTCTGCTTCAACGACTGAAACATCAGAATGTTGGTATCAGTGAGAATAGACTCATGCTCAGTCAGTCAGGATCTGCAACAAAACACCTGTCAGTTAAACATCAACTGGAAATAAAGACCCAGCATGATAGAACTTATGTGCAAATGATGTACTTTAACTTGTAAACACACGTGCTGTTCCAGTAGCATATCTGTATCAGACTTTAAACTGCCACCATGACAAAGTCTAATACAACTGACTTTGAGTTTTATGTAAAGTAGAGCTGGAGGTTTTAAGGCATTAAAGCATGTTGGAACTTTTATATGTTGCCTGGGAAACGTCCTAAGACATTCTGTGGTTAACTCAATGTTCTGTTATAACATATCATACATACTTGATACATGTTTTTGTCTTGTTCAGTACTTAAAGCTATCATTTCTGAATTTATTTTTCTCCCCAGAAACATTCAGCAGGAGATTTCCCCCCCAAAAAATTTCTTACTCATGTTGCAAATCATATGCAGCATTAAGCATTATGGTGGCTCAGCGAAAATATTCAAATGCCCAGACCAAACGATGCTTCCCCAGTGCTCAGACAATGTTGGCCCTGCCTAACCTAACCTACTATGTCAACCTTACTGGGTTTTATTACCCTACAGCCACATCTGGACTCCAGGTTGCACCTTTCCAATACTAAGCTCAAAAATATGCTAGAGCAGCTCAGACCACAGTCTCAGAGCTTCCTTATACTCTTCTAGGAAAATAACCACTGGATTCACTTAAACATCTGATTCAGTAACGTGTGAAAGGGGTAGTTCAAAAACTGAAACAAGGAAGGAAGAAGTTGGGCTTTTATGACACAATCAGGGATTCTGGTTCATAAATATTTGTTTCTAGGATCAAATATATTAGAACTCATATCACAATACTTATAGCTGGCAGCTGGCATCATGTATTTTCCTAGAAAAACAGGGTAACCTATGAATAAAGCTGTACAACTTTTTTGACCTGTGAATGACCCAGGTATGAAGCTGAAACATTCACATTCTTTAGGCAAAACTAAGCATATTATCTAATAGGTTGTTTAAAGCCAGGTCTGTTCCTGTCATGTATGAATAGTGGGCAGGAATCTGAGTTTTTAGGCAATGGGATCCCAAAGCAGAGAAGAGCTGAACCCTAACCCCTCTGCTTGCTGCTTAGCATCTCTCGCTGCCAGAATGTTTTTCTATCAGCCAGGCTCACTCACCGGATCAGAATTTGGCTGAGAAGAAAAACAGAGGAGCTGACTGTGGAGAGGTGCTCCATGGGTCAGTCTAGGATTTATCCGTTCCCCATATATACACACACCTTTCACTCTCAGAATTGGATCTCATCTTTGCTGTGTCTTTGTTTGAAGCAGCCCTGTGTTTAAAGATACTCAGTTCTGCAACCATTGCAGCTTGTTTGGCCTGACATCTTGAGACAGAAAATAGGCCTTATCTTGTTCTCTTATAATACCTTAAATCCTGTTAAAATGTTTTAACCTTTTTCTTGATTATGCATGCTTTTATAAACATTTTTATAATATTGCTAATGTTTCAGAAACATGAGGCATTTATATCTGTAATTATGTTTTGAGTGTGTAATTGCTGCAACACACACACTAAAACTCATTGTGGAAATCAAGTGACAAATGGAAATTGCTATCCTGTCATCTTAATAAGCCCCACTGGATAATGTTGAGAAAGAGACTGATATTTGCTTTTTATGGAGTTATATCTGCTGACACACACACCACATGAACTGTGCATACACGTATACCCATAGGCTTAAGGGAAAGCTGCTTGAATCACCTGTTGTGAGAGGTTTCACATAGAAGGTACCTGCCTGCATTTCATGTTAATGAAGCTTGCAAATACACAAGCTCCTAGCCTAGGGGAAGAGAAGCACATTTCGCCATTGTTAGCAGAAACCACAGCTTAAAGACAAGCAATCCCCCATTATTAGAGGACTTGATGTCACGCAATACACGGATCTGATCTACATCTGAATTGCCATTTCCTGGCAGATGTTGCTTTGATTGCCTGGGAAAGCCGAGATCTATCTGCACATCAAGGAGGGTCCTGACCCCAAGACTTCACACCTGACCAGATCGCTTGTCCCTGAGTTAGAATTTAGTGTTTCAAATATTGGCCAAACCCCTAAAGTAGACGCCCTTACTACACGCACCAATGGTTGTAGTTATGGGACAGAGTAACAAGTGGGTGGATCGCAGGATGCCCCCCCCCAAAGATTCACCTATAAAAGGTGAAGACCATGTGTTGGGTCTTTGCTAGCCGCAAACCCTTCATCATCCTCTGTCTGCTTTTATCCCCTAAAGTCCAGCTTGCTATCCAACAGCCCCTTGTCTATTCTTGATCTCTTGGACTGCAGCCAAAGAGGTCCACACTTTGCCGACTGGTTCTGGCAGTGTAACTTAGAAATACCCCTAGGTTCTACTTTCTTACCCTTCATTCTTCATTGCAACAGACAAGGCTTCAGGACAGATAAGTATGAACGATACCTACCTACCTCCTAAGTAAAAAGGAATTATTTTTCTATTACTGTACTCCTAAAGAAAAAGAAAAAGAAAAGATCAACAACCTCAGATATGCAGATGATACCACTCTAATGGCAGAAAGTGAAGAGGACCTAAAGAGCCTCTTGCTCAGAGTAAAAGAGGAGAGTGCAAAAGTGGGCTTGAAGCTCAACATCAAAAAAACTAAGATCATGGCAGCTGGCCCCATCACTCATTGGCAAATAGAAGGGGAAGTCGTGGAAGTAGTGACAGATTTCACATTCCTGGGATCCCAGATCACCGCAGACTGTGACATCAGCCATGAAATTAAAAGACGCCTGCTCCTTGGGAGGAAAGCGATGGCGAACCTCAACAGCATGATAAAAAGCAGAGACATCACCCTGCCAACAAAAGTCCGCATGGTCAAAGCAATGGTATTCCCAGTAGTCATGTATGGCTGCGAGAGTTGGACTATAAGGAAGGCTGAGTGCCGAAGAATAGATTCTTTTGAATTATGGTGCTGGAGAAGACTCTTGAGAGTCCCTTGAACTGCAAGAAGATCAAATCAGTCAATCCTAAAAGAAATCAACCCTGACTGTTCCCTGGAAGGCCAGATAATGAAACTGAAGCTCAAATACTTTGGCCACCAAATGAGAAGGGAGCACTCACTGGAGAAGACCCTGATGCTGGGAAAGACTGAAGGTCAAAGAAGACGGGGACGGCAAATGATGAGATGGTTAGACAGTGTCATCGATGCAACAAACATGAAATTGAGCCAACTTCAGAGGACGGCGGAAGACAGAAGGGCCTGGCTGGAGCTGGTCCATGGGGTCGCAAAGAGTTGGACTCGACTGTGCGACTGAACAACAAAAAGAACTTGATTGTATGTGTGTGAGATTCTGTTTTGTGTGTATGCGATTTTGATATTCTTCAGTAAAAGACAAATTATTTTGAATTCACCAGTCTCATCTCTCTCACTGGGACATTGTTGGGGTGGACTAGACCTCCTTAAACTTTGGCAGGAACCCATATTAAATTTAGTTTGCCATCTGCTGTAGATAAAGCAGTTTGGCTAACAATAACATTGGACTTATGTCTGAGTGGACCTGCTTAGGACTGGTCCGTTAGAAAGCAATCCTAAACTGGTCTACTCAGATCTACTACTACTATGCAGGTGTATTCAGTGGAGCTTAGTTCCAGGAAACAGTTCTTAGGGTTGCTCCCTTAGTGTAGTAGAAGTCAATTCAGACACTTACCTCACTGAGGATTCGTTTCATAAAGCATTCCCTCCATAAGGGGCTCCTCCACATACACAGATTCCCCATTCTGGCTCACATATTTTTGTATGTAGACTCATGTGTTCAATAGCTTGACTTGGGTGTCTTTTTATGTGCATAGAATCCCTATCCAGATGACTTCATGTTTGATAGTGAATAATGTGGGGATGGGAGGGCAGTGGCAGTGACATTTTCCTATTTTTATTTTTAAAGACTAATCTAGCCTCTGAGAACTTTCTTTTAAATCTACAGCCAAAAAACAGTGGGAAAACTAAATGCATGTATGTTCAGGGCCGGCTCTAGGTTTTTTTTGTAAACTAGGCGAGGCTACCTTCTGGTGTGCCCCCGCAGCATCTGCCAAGGCGCCCCCGTGTAGAACCCGGCTGGCTTGGCCACCTGGGGTCCTCCTGCACCCTGAGGGTCACTTCTCCTTCTCCCCCCCCCACAGGCCTTCCTCTCC
>NW_015176019.1:391963-411725 GCF_001447785.1 Gekko japonicus | reverse complement strand
CAGCCTGTTGCAGGTGGGTGGCTGCACCTGCCTGTTGGCTGTGTGCAGCTGGCTGAGGCGGCGCTTCTCCCGTCCCTGTCCTGACCACTCTGGTGGGTGACCCCCAGGGTGCCTAGATTGATGCAGGGAGGGGAGGGAAGGTCAGCTTGGCTGGGCTGCCAGCAGTGGGTGGGGTGAGCGGCCTCCTGACCCTTCGCTCCGGATGGCTTGGCACTGCTTGAGCGGCCACAAGTGAGCGGAACTTTCCTTTTGTTGTGGTGGTGGTGGCAGCTTTCACCTTTGTCCAGCTCCTTCTGGGGAGGGACGCAAGAGGAAAAAGTGGCCGAGGAGCTCAGGGGGGAGGCGGTGGCAAGTCCTGGGAGCCATCAAGCTCATCAGGGCAAAGCCAGGTAAGGCCAGTGGGGCGCAGGCCAGAGTAACATGGCGCCACTAGCGCCCTCATCAAGCCGGCACCCTCGTCAAGCCGGTGCCCTAGGCCACGGTCTAAATTTTGTCTATGATGGCCCGGCCCTGTGTATTTTACATGTATTTTCCTTCCTTCCTTCCTTCCTTCCTTCCTTCCTTCCTTCCTTCCTTCCTTCCTTCCTTCCTTCCTTCCTTCCTTCCTTCCTTCCTTCCTTCCTTCCTTTATATCCCGCCTTTTTCCTCAATGGGAGCCCAAAGCAGCTTACACAGTTCTCCTCGCCTCCATTTTATCCTCATAACTACCCTGTGAGGTAGGTAGGCTGAGAGGGTGGCCCAAGGTCACTGAGGGAGCTTCCAGGGCATAATGGGGATTCTAACCTGGGTCTCCCAAATCCTAGCCCAACACTCTAACTACTACACCATGTGGGCTCACATTGGACAGTGCTACTGAGTGCTCCACAGAACACCTAATTTTCATGGTGTCTCTCTGCTTTTGCAGGCCCTTTCATACTTGGGGCTGTGGGATCCCACAGAGGAACAGCCACACAGGTTGTAGGGGAAGGTGGAGTTAGAAGGATAAGGAGCTGAAATAGCTCCTCCTGCCTCATCTGCAAACACAGTTCCACTGAGGAAAAGGGTCAGTTTCATCCCCTTGCCTCTCCATCCTTTTGCCCCTCACTCCTCACTCCACTGTACCATCCCTATCCACCAATCCTGGAAGAAGGATCATTCCAAGATTTGGAAACAGCAGCAGGAAAAGAGAGGAGCATTGGAAAACTCATTCCACACACGGCTCATTGATTTCCTTCTTACTCTTGGTCACAAAAACTGACTTTTACGTTTTAATTGCAATGTTGGTTTTCCACGCTACTAGCAGTCCTACAGAGAAATATTCTTTATTAATTACTGCAGTAAAAGTCAAGACTATAATGAATATGGGTACTGCCATAAAGAAAGTGTATTTATATCCTAGTTCCTCTTCACTGAAAGAAATTCCAGACGAATGCAGTTTCATGTGGCAATACAAACAAAACTGGATTGTGGATCTCAAGATTTAAATTCACTAACCCAGTACCACCCATCAAAGAAAACTTCATGTACCACCACAGACCCACATTTTAATACACCCAGTTTGTTTTTGAACATGGCATCAGCTGCATGTGATAGCATGCCATAAATCAGGAACTGCCCAGTGAATAGATTTAAAGCAGCCACTACTTCACTTCTGACTTATTATCAGCCCTTTGACAAAGAATTCAGAGGAATAATGTTTTGGGGAGAGAAAATGGATTTTTAGTGTTTGAGAAGCTATTGATGCTTCCGATTTTACAGGCTCCTGTCTGCCACCGGCTGCCTTCAAGTCCCACCCCAACAGCAGCCACACCTCTCCCTCCCGTCCTGTGAAATTTAAAGGAGCCCCCCAGCTGATCAGCGGGAGCACATGGCCCACTGATCAGATGGAGGGCCCTTTAAATCTTGCAGGAAGGGAGGCGAGGGAGGGGGTGGCTGCCAACTACACACCTAAAATCCAAGCACTGAATTTGCCACGTGGAATTTAGGTGTGTGCAGCCCCCGCTTGCAAAAAGCATTTAAAGGGTCCCTTTAAATGCTTTTTGCAAGCAGGGGCAGCATGCACCTGAATTCCAAGTGATGAATTTAAAGGTTCCCTTTAAATGGTTCTTAAAAGCTGGCACCAATGGTGCCTTCCATGGGGCTGCATCCCTATTATGATGAAGTCACTTCAGTGTGATGACATTGCATTGGGAACATCTCCTCCCCCTCCAGGAACACCCCCCAAAGTCCCCTGCTGGCGACAAGGCAGGACCTGGCAACCCTATGAGAAGCAGAGTGTGGAACACTAGACTGAATTAGGCTGGAATTAGGGCAGCTAGATGTCTCATTTAAAAAATAAAAATAAATGTATCTAATTCTCAACATGGTCAAATCTGTTGATACTTAAATCCAGAGATTGGAGACATGAAGAGACCTGAAAGATCTTTCTAGAAGTCTGAGAAATGCCCCAGGTTAGCAGAGGAATCTGAAATCTAAAAAAAAAATTACATTGAGGGGTTACCCCCCAAATAATAAAAGCAGCACACCTGTAGCTTTTAGAAACAGCTTACATCAGTGACCATTTGCTAGGAAATCACAACAGGGTTGCCAGCTTTCAGTCCTTGGTTTCTGTCAGTAAAAGGCAGGAGGAAGGTGTAGGGTCCTTTCCAGGGCTGTTTTGGCCTTTGAAGGAGGATTCATCCGGGGCCAGGCTTGGCAGCACCCACTGGGACCCATGCTATCATGCAAAATGCATGACTGCTTGCTACTGTTCAACAACAGCCACCCCATGAAAGCCAGTGTGGTGTAGTAGTGTAGCAGTTAGAATTTTAGACTAGGATCTGGGAGATCCAATTTCAAGTCCCTGCTCTGCCTCCCCCCCCCTTCAGTTATCAGTATGGCAATGCTGCTTAGCCATTCATGACCCATATTGTTCCTTAAGTAGGTCTTAATTTGCCAGGGACATGAAAATGTCCATTCACATCCAGCACTTGATGGAGGGATTGAGAGGGCTATGGCACACAGTCTGTGGAGTTAACTGAAATACAGTTTTAGTTCTTCAAGAAGAGTAAGCATTTGGTTTATTGTGTCCATTTTTATTTGTCTGTCTTGTTCATACCTCTCTAGAACGTTTGGGGAAGTTCTGCTTCAAAACCATCTATGTAAGCAGTGGGGTAAGCAGTGGGGTACCACAGGGATCAGTACTTGGTCCACTGCTTTTTAACTTGTTCATTAATGATTTGGAGTTGGGAGTAAGCAGTGAAGTGGCTAAATTTGCGGATGATACGAAGTTGTTCGGGGTAGTGAAAACCAGGGAGGATTTGTGAGGCACTCCAAAGGGATCTGTCAAAGATGGGCAAGTGGGCGTCAACATGGCAAATGGGGTTCAGTGTGGCCAAGTGCAAGGTGATGCACATTGGAGCCAAAAATACTAACTATAAATACACATTGGTGGGTTCTGAACTGGCAGAGACTGATCAAGAGAGAGATCTTGGAGTTGTAGTAGATAACTCACTGAAAATGTTGAGACAGTGTGTGACTGCAATAAAGAAGGCCAATGCTATGCTGGGGATTATTAGGAAGGGTATTGTAAACAGATCAGCCAATATCATAATGCCGCTATATAAATCAATGGTGCGACCTCATCTGGAATACTGTGTGCAATTCTGGTCACCACACCTTAAAAAGGATATTATAGCTTTGGAAAAAGTGCAGAAAAGAGCAACCCGAATGATAAAAGGGTTGGAACACTTTCCCTATGAGGAAAGGTTAAAGCGCTTAGGGCTCTTTAGCTTGGAGAAAAGACGACTGAGGGGTGACATGATCGAGGTTTATAAGATTATGCATGGGAAAGAGCAGGTAGAGAAAGAGGTACTTTTCTCCCTTTCTCACAATACAAGAACCCGTGGGCACTCCATGAAATTGCTGAGCGGTCGGGTTAGAACGGATAAAAGGAAGTACTTCTTCACCCAAAGAGTGATTAACACTTGGAATTCACTGCCACAGGAAGTGGTGGGTGCTACAAGCATGGACGGCTTCAAAAGGGAATTAGATAAGCATATGGAGCAGAGGTCCATCAGTGGCTATTAGCCACAAGGTATAGATAGGGACTCTGGGGCAGGTGATGCTCTGTCATCTTGGTGCTTGGGGGGGTCAACAGTGGGAGGGCTTCTAATGTCCTGGCCCCACTGGTGGACCTCCTGATGGCACTGGTATTTCTGGCCACTGTGTGATACAGAGTGTTGGACTGGATGGGCCTTTGGCCTGATCTTATTCTTATGGCATTCTTATGTTCTTATATTCTTACTACTACAATGTCTTGCTAATGGTCTGAGTTTTTCTGGATCAAGAAAGATTTGTTCTTCTTGCAGTCCAAGGGACTCTCAAGAGTCTTCTCCAGCACCATAGTTCAAAAGAATCTATTCTTCAGTGCTTGGCCTTCCTTATAGTCCAACTCTCGCAGCCATACATGACTACTGGGAATACCATTGCTTTGACCATGCGGACTTTTGTTGGCAGGGTGATGTCTCTACTTTTTATCATGCTGTTTAGGTTCGCCATCGCTTTCCTCCCAAGGAGCAGGCGTCTTTTAATTTCATGGCTGCAGTCACAGTCTGCGGTGATCTGGGATCCCAGGAACGTGAAGTCTGTCACTACTTCCACGACTTCCCCTTCTATTTGCCAAGGAGAGATGGGGACGGATGCCATGATCTTAGTTTTTTTGATGTTGAGCTTCAAGCCCACTTTTGTGTTCTCCTATTTTTCCTTGAGCAAGAGGCTCTTGAGGTCCTCTTCACTTTCTGCCATTAGAGTGGTATCGTCTGCATATCTGAAGTTGTTGCTCTTTTCCCCAGCAATCTTAATTCCCACTTGTGATTCATCCAGGCCAGCATTTCGCATGATGTACTCTGCATATATATTAAATAAGCAAGGTGACAATATACATCCTTGTCGTACTCCTTTTCCTATGCTAAACCAATCAGTTGTTCCATATCCAGTTCTAACTGTTGCTTCTTGACCCTTATACAGGTTTCTGAAGAGACTTGTGAGGTGGTCTGGAACTCCCATCTCTTTAAGGACCTGCCATAGTTTGTTGTGATCCACACAGTCAAAGGCTTTAGCATAGTCAATGAAGCAGAAGTAGATGTCTTTCTGGTACTCTCTTGCTTTCTCCATAATCCAGCGAATGTTGGCAATTTGATCTCTAGTTCCTCTACCTCTTCGAAACCCAGCTTGTACTTCTGGCAGTTCTCTATCCACGTACTGTTAAAGCCTAGCTTGTAGGATCCTCTTCCATCTTTTGAAAATAAAAGTCAGTATATAGCAGATGCTCATGTCCAGGCTTACACTTAATGAACTCAAGGTCAAAACAACTATCTGTCTCACCCTTCCCCTCACCAAACTTGGTCAAAACATAATACCAAGTTGTAAATTAGTATATTCTAACAATAGGCTAAGAAGTTTACAAACCAAAATTCTTTTGGAAATGCTCAAACTAATATGTTGATGGAATATAAACAGTAATGTGTTAACTGTAATGTGTGTATGTCTCCTCCACATTACAGAACTCTGCGACCTGTAGTTCTTAGCAGAGACTCACAATAGCTGAACAAACTTCACCATCTTTTCAAAATATGGTCCCTCTAGCTTGCAGTGAGACATGTTGTCCTGCCAGTTTGGGTACGGCTATTGATGAGAGTTTCTGTCTCATAGTTTGCTGTGTACACTCCAAGAAGGCACAATCTGCAACCAACATAAGAGAGGCTGACTAGCAGTTTTAAAATTTTCACCTGAATTCCTGGATGAAAAACTTGGAACTTTTTATTTACTGTTGTGTGGTATTTCCCTATGATTTAATTATTACATTCCATCATTACAGGGGACTTATTTTAGCTATGGAAATTGAAAGAAGTTGTGCTTTATGCTGACATTTTAATCAGAAAGATGTACTACTCTTTTGGACAGTGCTGATTTGTAAAATATGTGATTACATCATTTGCAGAGCCTGACATCTGGGGATAATTGGCTAATTTATTACACACTTCTGGGTCATTGGTTTTCCTATGGAAGAACAAAATTAGAATCAAACTATAATCTATTATTTTCCTCCAATCATTCATTTTGGCTGTCATAGAAGTACTCCTTTAGTCATTTTCTATTTCACATTTTCTATTCACTAGGGATAGAATCTTTACTATATAGCTCAAATTGCCACAGGCCTTTGAGCTTGGCTTAAAGTTATTCTGTTGAGCCACAACTGCAAATTTTATTCAAGAAAATTTGCAAAAATATTTCTAGGCAAATCTGGTTGGTATTTTTGTTTCAAATTGTTTCAAATAAATGGTTAATTGCTTTGTGCATAGTAGTCTTGCAGAAGATCTTCACTTCTTAGTATGTTTACTGATAGTGGCTTATTGCTGGCATACTCATGGTAGGGTTGCAGGGGACAATGAGATCCAGCCAAAGTTAAGCTCTTTATTCCAACATGAGAGATTTAGAATCATAGAATCATAAAGCTGGAAGGGACCTCCAGGGTCATCTAGTCCAACCCCCTGCACAATGCAGGAAATTCACAAATACCTCCCCCTATGCCCCCAGTGACCCCTGCTCCATGCCCAGAAAATGGCGAAAAAACCTCCAGGATCCCTGGCCAAACTGGCATGGAAAAAATTGCTTCTTGACCCCAAAGTGGTGACTGGCATTTCCCTGGGTGTGTAAGGAAGGGCCACAAGAAATAAGCACTGGGGCAACCTGTCCCGGTCCCAACCGGGAGCTCCCAGAATGAACAACAGCCACCGGCCGAGACGATGCGGAGGAACCCCCAGCCTACCCTCCCCTTACCCAGGTCGGAGAGGGTCCAGCCGGCGGAGGGGATGAAGAGGCGGAGAAGGAACCACGGGAGAGCAGCCTGCTGTTCAGAAATGGCCAGGCCGATGCTGAGGCACACCGGCAGCAGAGGCGTAAGGGCAAATGGCAGGCCCGGGAGCAACAGCGCAGTGAGCTGTGGCGGGGCTGCGGAGAGTCCAGGAAGACGCCCGAAGATGCGGAGTTGGGAGGAGATGGGACACATGGAGCAGATCCACCCCAACATGGCGTCTGAAGATTTAGCTGGGGGTGGGGTTAGGGCTGAGGGAGGAGGAAGGGCCAGAGGGGGGATAAAAATGGAAGGATGGAGGCGGCCGGGGAGGAGACTGGACTGGCGAAAGGAGACGCAGAGGGAGAGAGAGACCTCTGACTAGAGATTCCAAGGAGCCAGAACCCAGGCGGGACGGGGGAGGGTGACGTAACCTTCCTTCCCTGTGACAGTCCTGTACATCTGAGGCTACTCCTCCATCTTCCTTCCTTCCTCCTTTGGCCCTGGACTTCAGCCCAGGCAAGAGGATACGCGGCCTCAAGAAGACCCCGAGGAAGAGCGAAGACATCGGGAGTTAGCCATCCAGGACGGCGACCGGGGGTCAGTCGGCATCAGCCAGCGGGGGGCGCCACACAACCCTTCCTGCCCTCCCTCTCATGGTCTGCCTAAGTTCACAGAAACAGCATTGCTGTCAGATGGCCATCTAGCCTCTGCTTAAAAACCTCCAAAGAAGGAGAGCCCACCACCTCCTGAGGAAGCCTGTTCCACTGAGGAACCACTCTGTCAGGAAGTTCTTCCTAATGTTCAGGTGAGAACTTTTTTGATTTAATTTCAACCCGTTGGTTCTAGTCTGACCTTCTGGGGCAACAGAAAACAACTCCACACCATCCTCTATATGACATCCCCTTCAAGTTCTTGAAGGTGGATATCTTATCACCTCTTTATCATATCACCTTTAAGTAAATATCACTTAAAAGTGCTTAATTTAGGCTGTATCGTGCACAATGTTAGTACCCCACTGTATCAAATTATTCTTTTATAGTGTTCCAGATATAGAGACACTGGGAAGAGGTGGTGTCCTTTTGCCTGAGGCTAGAAATGGTATATAACAAGTTGAGGAACTTCTCCAGTTGATATTTGGTAGCATAAACCAATGATGGTTATCTAACACAGTAAATCAAGGAAAGATATAATTGACAGCTAGAGTAATCTCTGTTAAGATGTTTGCAAAAATATATAATACTATACTTCCTGCTCTTTAGTATGGGTGTGCTTATGGCAGCAAACCACATAAGACTCACTTTCCCATTGTTTGTTACAAGAGTGATCGCAAGATCACTTAGCAGATTTTTCCAAGTTATTTATAGAAGCCCACAGTCCACTGAAGTCCATATTCCAAAATGGATGAATACACATATCAAATCTTACTGATAATCCCTGTGGGTTCTGAAGTGTAGTGGGTTAGACGCATGTAGAAACCACTAATATGGATGTAGTGATCAGCATGGTTTACTGGTACACAATAAAGACAAAGACTACTGGCCAGCTGGCCAACTATATACACACCTGGGGACACTCCCCTAGGTCCCGTTGGTGGGTTTAAAGCTCTCGCCACGGTCCTATTGGTTCCCCAGTGGAGAGACTGGGAGCCTAGTCCCCATTGTTCCTACAGAGTCAAGCTCAGGGGTATTCGCTGGCCCCTGGTGGTGATCAGCGGACATAACAGGTTCATTGTGACTGGTTGTTGTTATTGTTTTTGCTGTCTCCCCAAGAAATCTGCTGGTCCTTATTTCCCATCTCTTTCTTACAGTCATTCCTCAGGAAAAAATTGCAATGGCTCACTTCTGGAGGATTATATTTCTGTGTGTGTTCCCATTACTCCTTTGTGCTCTCTCTCAGTGCTGTTTCTGGAATTCTTTGGGTAAATTTAAACATCCTTTAACCACACAGTCTATTTGATGAGCAAGCAACCTTCTATAATGGGTAGGCAACGGTCCCATGTTTGCTGAACATGGTCACAGCAGATCATTTTGCTCAGCATAGCATACAGGGCCAGTTTTCCACCCAAGCAACCATGGTGAGCTCCTATGTTTCCAGCAGCACTGCTAGAGTCAACTGAATGAAAGAAGGTGAAGGGCATGTCTTATGCATTATCACATCTCAGACCCTCACAGCAGCTAGTTGGGTCCAAGGCAAGCCCTCAGGTGTTGGTAGTGCCAATGAGGATTGACTTGTTTCTAGTATGTCTGGCAAACTATAACAATTCCTGCCCACCTCTGATTTTCTGGCACACTACCAACACAGGTGGTGCTGGCACACCACCATCATAGATAGATTTTGCTTTCCCCTTGCCCCTGGCACTCAGGCTAGAAAAATGGTTATCTATAACATCTGGTCATGCAGTAAGCTCAGTTCTAACCACAGGAAATGCAAATCTGTGGAAATATTTGGAACTTGGATTGACCACATAACCACGTCCTATGTGCCAATTTTTTGAGAAGTTTCTACATTGTTAGTGTTCATAGGAATCTGACTTTTCTTCTTTTGGAAACCAGATGAGGGATTTCAGCACTGACAAACATGAAGCTGCCTTATACTGAAACAGACAGTTAGTCCATTAAGGTCAGTATTATCTCCTCTGACTGGCGGTGATTCTCCAGGGTCTCAGGCAGAGGTCTTTCACATCACCTACTGCCTGGTCCTTTTAACTGGCATTGCTGGGGATTGAACCTTGGCCATTCTGCATTCAAAGAAGAGGCTCTTCCACTGAGCCACAGTCCTTCTCTTATCGATGGAGTTAGATTAGCTATCAGACTGACATCCAGAATATACCTTCTTACTACCCTGTTATCATGACAGAGTCTTTGGATAGGGCCTGATGCCATCTGAAACTGGCATCTCCCCAGGATCCTCATACAATCAGATTATTCAGTTGCTCAAAATCCTAATTCAGTGTCATTTTAAAAAAAGTAAATTTATTTACTTTTTTTTTTTAATCCAGCCTCTAAGTGTGATGAAGCATACAACAAAATGAAAGGACAATAACATTAAACTACAATATAAAATAACATATACAAGCATTGCTTACATGATGCACTAAACTAACATCTTGATTAGCCAGTTAATTTTATGTACTGACTAAAGCCAGTTTTGACCCATTGACTCCATAAGTTTAGATTAACTTCAGTTCTAATAGCCCGATATGTCAGCAAGGCTTGTAAGAGCCAGATTTTTTTTTTAAAGTACTGCACACCTAAAGTCCAAAGAGTGCATCAAGTTTCCCAAAATGCTTTGTATGGTGTTCAAATGGCTACCTGGGTTGTTCAAAATTGCTTGTTCATGGACAGAAGAACAAAGATAAAATAGCTCAGAACAGTGAATTAACAAGAACCAACAGGCTACAATGAAGGCAGTGAAGAAATTTGCCGAACAAAACCCCAAACCATGTGTGTAACAAATTCTCTTGAGAAAGTTTTCAATCTGAATATGTCCAAGAACCAATGCATGAAATGACAAGAAAACAGAAAACACATGTTTGCACTCTATTGGTCTCAGCCTAAACATGGAAGTGTAATAAACCCTTATAAAGACAAATTGAACATAATGGAAGAAAGGAAAGGCATTTTTTAAGGAACAGTCCAGAAGTGAGCAATAAAAAATGTAATCAAGGCTAATAAGCAGGCTATCTGAGTTAATATGGGTAAAAGCCAATTAAAAGATGATTTAAAGGTGCCAGAAAATTGCAATCCTAAATAAGTACACAATACAATTGTAAATGATCTAGAAATTGTGTCATGTTACAGATCCTAGAAATGAGATAAAATGTGGGTCAGGGCATCATGTAATAGTGTGTGTGTGTGTATATATATATATATATATATATATATTTAGCATTTTTAAATAATGTAAATATATTCCAAACAAAATCTTAATGCTACCAGTGTTAACAATATTTAATACCCCAAACCAATAGGTCTTAGACTTCAAGCTGTATTTTTATTGGGTTTGATTTACTACATTTATACCCTGCGTTTCTCCCCAGTGGGGACCCGAAGCACCTTCCATTGTTCTCCTCTCCTCCACTGTATCCTAGCAAGATTTCTGTGGGCTCGGTTAGGCTCAGAATGTGTAAATGGCCCAAAGTCATCCAGTGAGCTTCCATGGCAGAATGGTGATTCAGACCTCAGTTTCCCACATACTAGTCTGAAACTCTAACCACCACACCATGCTGGCTTTCGTGGGGTGGCTGCTGTCCTAGGTAAGTTATGAAAGTTTTATGGTATCAGGTCTCCCAGTGGTTGCTGCCATCTCTGGCCCCAATTAGTCTTCCCTTGAAAGTCAAAATACAAGACTAGATTTCTAAACAGGATTACAATGAAATATGTATGACTGGTAACTTTAATGCAGTATTTGATAAGAGACAGGATAGAAAATCGACCCAAGGAAAACGGAAACAAGGAAATGAACTTCCTACAGTATTTTATCATAAGAACATAAGAGAAGCCAATGTTGTATCAGGCCAATGGCCCATCTAGTCCAACAACACTCTGTCACACAGTGGCCAAAAATACCAGGTGCCATCAGGAGGTCCAGCAGTGGGGCCAGGACACTAGAAGCCCACCCACTGTCCCCCCCCCCAAGCACGAAGAATACAGTGCATCACCTGCCCCAGCCTGTGAGTTCCTATCTATACCTTGTGGCTAATAGCCACTGATGGACCTCTGCTCCATATGTTTATCCAGTTCCCTCTTGAAGCTGTCCATGTTTGTAGCCGCCACCACCTCCTGTGACAGTGAATTCCATGTGTTAATCACTCTTTGAGTGAAGAAGTACTTCCTTTTATCTGTTCTAACCCGACTGCTCACCAATTTCATGGAGTGCCCGCGAGTTCTTGTATTGTGAGAAAGGGAGAAAAGTACTTCTTTCTCTACCTGCTCTATCCCACGCATAATCTTATAAACCTCGATCATGTCACCCTTCAGCTGCCGTTTCTCCAAGCTAAAGAGCCCCAAGCGCTTTAACCTTTCTTCATAGGGAAAGTATTCCAACCCTTTTATCATTCTAGTTGCCCTTTTCTGCACTTTTTCCAATGCTATAATATCCTTTTTGAGGTGTGGTGACCAGAACTGTACACAGTACTCCAAATGAAGACGTACCATCGATTTATACAGGGGCATTATGATACTGGCTGATTTCTTTTCAATTCCCTTCTTGTAGGGGATTTTTTTAATTTGCATTTTCTATAAACTTTGTTGTTGTTGTTCAGTCGCACAGTCGAGTCCGACTCTTCGCGACCCCATGGACCAGCTCTCGCCAGGCCCTCCTGTCTTCCGCCGTCCTCTGAAGTTGGCTCAATTTCATGTTAGTTACATCGATGACACTGTCTAACCATCTCATCCTTTGCCGTCCCCGTCTTCTTTGACCTTCAATCTTTCCCAGCATCAGGGTCTTTAGCTTATGACACATAATTCAATTCAATTTCATTGAATGTGGTCATCTGACAATCAATTTATATGAATCATATGACTTTAAACACCTCTACTTCTGACTTCTAAAAAAGCAATATAAGATTTATAACAATACGTTTTAAGAGCTTTCAGTGTACGATAACATCTTATTTTTTATAGTTTGGCTTTCTCAAATGATAGTTTGTCTTCGGGGCAACTGCCCCTAATTTAGAGTCTGAGTCCTCATCTGAAGTTGCCGCTTCTCCTTCTTCTTCGCTGCCTTTGGTGCTGCCTTCTTTCTCTGCTTCAACCTCTCCTGATGGAAGACTATGTAGATGCAGAAATTCTCGTGCCTTTTCAACAGAGTCAATTTTTTCTTTCCCATCCATAAATTTGAAGATTGTACCTTCGGGTACTAACCATCTGTAGGGGATGTTTTTCTTTTGTAAAAATATCACCAAGTCTCTGTACTTCCTCCTCTTCCTTCTGATTTCAAATGGGATGTCCATTAATACTTTTATTTCGTTGTCTTTGATCTTCAAGGTAGATCCATTTGTCGCTTTGAGAATTTGATCTCTCACTTGTCTTCTAGAGAATCTTATAATCACTTCCCCAGGCAGATTATTTTTCCTTGTAAATTCTGGATATGCTCTATAGATCATATCTATTTTGCTTTGTAAAATATCCGTTTTTATATCTGCCATAGGTCCTAATGCATCACACATAGTCTGTTTCAGATTCTCTGATTTTTCTTCAGGAACACCTTGCTCTCTCCATTTGTAGCTGTAAAAGTTGAGACTCCTCCATCAATCTCTTTTTTCCATCACCTGTAGTTGTTTTTTAAGCTTTTTAGTGTTGGTATCCACTTCTTTTACTTCTTGTTCAGTTTTATCTGTCTTTTTTTTTGCTATTTCAGTTAATTGCAATTGCTGTGCATCAAATTTGCTGTGAAGTGCTGTCACTTGTTCCAGCAGGGGTAGCAATGCTTCCATCAGCATCTTTTGTAACTCCGTAGTCATGTCCTGTCTAGGGGCAGGACTCGCTGGGCCAACAGTTCCGGCATAAGTTTTGGTTTTACTTGTTTGTCTTTCTCATCCTTTCTTGTGGGCACCATGTTTGAGATTGTTTACACTTTCTCCAAGTTATCACAGTCTCTGGTTCTCCCGAATCAGCTTAGGAAGTTCTTTACTGTTTTTATTTTCAGTCTCACTTGCTTCAATGGTCCACCCCCCCCTTTTTACTTAAACACAAAGTTTGCTTAATTTTTTTTTCTTAACGGGGGAAAGTACCTGCCCCCCCACTTTTAAAGGGTGGGTTTCCACTTGATTTTTGGTGATTCTTGCTTAAACTTCAACTCACTTTCAATGCTGGATCCGCTTTATTTTGCAAATCACTCGGCCAGATGCTTGCTGCGGTGTGCGCTTCTAATTCCCATTTGGGACGCTCCGTGGTGGGACCTTCATGGCATTGGAAAAGCCCCCCTTTGCCGGCAGGATAGCCAGAGGAAGAGCTTTCTTGCACCCCATGGCTAGGAGACTCCTACAGAGGCTCCAGGGGTGGTGCAGACAATCGCGTCCCCTCCTTACCACAGGCTCTGGCAGTCCTCTCCCGGAGGATCGGGAGAAGCATAGCGTTGACCTTTTTTATTGCAGTCACAACTCTCTTGACATTTTCATTGAGTTATCTACTACGACTCCAAGATCTCTCTCTTGGTCAGTATCTGCCAGTTCAGACCCCATCAACGTGTATTTATAGTTAGGATTTTTTGCTCCAATGTGCATCACTTTGCACTTGGCCACATTGAACCCCATTTGCCAAGTTGCTGCCTACTTGTCCATTCTCGACAGATCCCTTTGGAGTGCCTCACAATCCTCCGTGGTTGTCACCACCCTGAACAACTTCATATCATCCACAAATTTAGCCACTTCACTGCTTACTCCCAACTCCAAATCATTAATGAACAAGTTAAAAAGCATTGGACCGAGTACTGAGCCCTGCGGTACCCCACTGCTTACCATCCTCCACTGAGAAAATTGCCCATTTATACTCACTCCCTGTTTCCTATTAATTAACCAGTTTTTGATCCACAAGAGGACTTGTCCTTTTATCTCATGACTATTGAGCTTACTTAGGAATGGAGGCATTTTAAGGAAAGATTACATATTTTTGTCAGGAGATCCACAAGTTCACATTTGAGTTCTTTCAGAACTCTCGGATGTATGCCATCCAGGCCTGGTGATTTATCTGTTTTTAAGTTGTCTATCAGTCATAGGACCTCCTCTCTCGTCACCTCAATCTGAATCAGGTCTTTCAACACCTCTCATGAAATCAGTGGTTGTGGAGTGGGCAAGCACTTCTCATCTTCCACAGTGAAAACAGAGGCAAAAAATGCATTCAGCTTCTCAGCCATTTCCCTATCATCCTTCAGTACTCCTTGAAGCTTTTAGCCAGAAGTAATGATGGGAACAATATTCTACGTGCTTATTTCCCATGAGACACTCCTGGCATTTCACAAGGATTTACAATCATAAAAATAGTATCCTGGCAAATAGTAACCAAAATTATCACCAGCTGCAGTGATAACACCAAGTCACTCAGTGAATTTCTTTGTTGGGCTATATTGTATCGTGATCTATGTTGGTGGGGATGATGTTGCTTTTGGAGCACATTAGATTCTCCTCCTAATTTCCCATGACAGATAGCACTTCTGTTCTTTATGGGACTTGTTTACTTGCTGTTTGACTCAGGGGCTTGCACATGGAGCAAAAATGAGAGTAGGTCTTGAGCTGCCATGCTCCTTTCGCCATGAATGGGAAATTAATGACTGTTCAGGGATGCCTCATGTCTATTTCAGTGCAGGTCTTCCTTGTTCAGACATTAACTTTGTACCCATGGTATAGGGGTCCCAACTTGGACTTGTCCCCTCATATCAGAGAAGTTACCCCTTTTAAAGTTAAAAGTGGTTGTGTCAGTCTTTTTGGTCAATTTCCTACAAATGTTGAACTCAATAACATTATGGTCACTGTTCCCATTGGTGCAATCACTTTTACATCTCTCACCAGGTCTTGGACATTACTTAGGACCAAATCCAGGATCGCCTCTCCTGTAGTTGGTTCCATGACCATCTGCTCCATAGCACAGTCATTAGGAGTATCTAGAAACTCAATCTCTTTTTCCTGACTAGAACACATATTGACCCAATCAATGTGTGGGTAGTTAAAATCACCTATTATGACACGGGTTTTTTTTTTGTCTAGCTGCTATCTTTAATTCATTCATAATTTTATAATCCTCCTCTATCTTTTGATCTGGTGGGTGATAACAAACTCCCAGTGTTAAGCTTCCTTTAGGGCCCACTATTTCAACCCATAGCATTTCCAGAAGCAAATCCAATTCACTTTCCCTCTCAATCTTAATGGACTGTATACCCTCTCTGACATACAGAGCCACCCCACCTCCAACCCTTCCCCCCTATCATTCTGATCTAATATATAACCAGGAATCACAATATCCCAGTGATTTTCCTCATCCCATCAAGTTTCTGAAATACCCACAATGTCTGTTTCCCCCCCCCAACATCAAGCACTCCAACTCCCTGATTTTACCTCGGACAGTTCTAGCATTTGTATAGAAACACCTATAATTCCCCATACATGTTAAACCTGCAACCTTCCTCTTGCTCTCTCTCTCTCTCGAGACCTTGTCAGGCAGTCCATATCACTAGCCATAGTCTCAATGGACAATTCTAATCCATCTCCCTGTAGAAAAGCAACAGTTACCCCCTCATCTCTCTGAGATGAGCCATTCCGAACCAGAGACTTTTAATCTCATGTCGGCTTTCCCCCCAATATTGAGTTTAAAAACTATCAATTAATGGAAGAACACAACTGTGTTGATGTATGAAAAGTCAGTAATCCACATAAACAAAACTTAACTTTAGCCATTCCGAACCAGAGACTTTTAATCTCATGTCGGCTTTCCCCCCAATATTGAGTTTAAAAACTATCAATTAATGGAAGAACACAACTGTGTTGATGTATGAAAAGTCAGTAATCCACATAAACAAAACTTAACTTTCTACTCTGCAAGACACAACCCTTGGTCCAGAAAAGACATGTGTTGGATTTCATCTACTATGATAAGCGATATGCTGGAAGCTGAAATTCTTCCCTCAACATTTGCTGACCATAACCCGATTACTTTTGAAATACAGGATACACCTAAAAAAAATAGGTGGACCTTGAGTACTGATATACTAAGAAATAGAAGATTTGTAGAGGAATCCAAGAAGAAATTCCAGTTCTTCTTTGAAAAAAATATCCAACCCGAAATCTCTATAAAAACAGTGTGGGATGTCTTTAAAACCTTTGTGAGAGGATGGATGATTAAAGAATCAGCGTACAACAAAAAAAAATATGGAAAATTACTCCCAGTTACAAATTCAGACTAAAAAACAAGAAGAAAAGATACAGCAAGACCCAATGAGTGAACAGAGAAAAAATAAACTTAAACTCCTGCAACATCAAATGAATTGTCTGTTAACAGAGGAAATAGCAAAGAAGTTAAGATATGCTAAACAAAACTATTTTGAAACTGCGAATAAGCCAACTAGATGGCTTGCCTGTAAACTATGTAAAGAAAAGGGGGAAAAATTATAAAGATTCTAAAAATGAAATGGGAGAAGAAATAACTAAATTGGAAGATTAAAAACAACAATAGTGGAACGGTATTACCAGAAATTATATAGTAAAATGCAAGCATATCAACAACAAATCAGAAACTATTTGGCATTACCAACATTTTAAAATCAACCAATAACATTAGCTGAAATGTCAGAAGCTATAAAGAAAGAGAAAAAAAGGAAAAACTCCAGGCTCAGATGGGTTACCAGCAGAATTTTATCATCTGTTTGAAGATCAACTAATAATCCCTCTTAAAGCAGTATCTCAAAACGTAAGACAAGAAGGGAAGACACCAGATTCTTGGAAAGAAGCTTTGATAACACTGATACATAAACAGAACTCTGATGAGAAAGAAATTAAGAAGTATAGACCTCTTTCATTATTGAACAGACTATAAAATTTACGCTTCAATTTTGACATCCAGAACGAAAAAACATCGTCACAGATGATCCATAAAGACCAAGCGGGCTTTCTACCGAAAAGACAACTGAAGAACTATCTGAGGATGATATTAAATGTCTTGGAATATTATGAAGCATACCCAGAAAAACAAATGGCTTTGATTTTTTTAGATGGAGAGAAGGCCTTCGACAATGTTAACTGGAATTCTATGCTTGAATTACTTTCAAATGCTCAAGCAGGCACAGATTTCCAGAAAATGGCTGAAGCAATTTATACTAAGCAGCAAGCAAAGATTTTGATTAACGGTAATATATCACAGGATATTGAAATTCATAAAGGAATGAGACAAGGTTGTTCCCTTTCACGCTGTTGTTTATTTTTGTTCATGAAATTCTAAATGATGTAATCAGAAAGGACCAACAAATTTTAAGCCTTAAGCTAAGAGGAGAAGAGTACAAGCTTTTAGCATTTGCAGATGACTTAGTGTTTATTCTAGAGAATCCTCTTAACTCTACAAGTATATTGATAAATGCAGGATTGAAAATTAAAACACAAGTTCCAAACACAGGTTTGGAAACCCAAAGCAAGATTAAATATTTAGGAATAAATGTAAGAAATAAATGCAGCTCTTTGTTGGAGAATAATTATATAGAACTACTGAAATCTATTAATAAAGACCTGGAAAAATGGCAAAAATTTCAAATATCGTTTATGGGAAGAATTGCCACCATTAAAATGAATGTATTACCAAGATTTATGTTTTTATTTCAGACTATACTGATTATTCCAAACCAGAAGTACTTCAAAGAACTTGCTATCAAAATTTATCTGGCAAGGGAAGAAACCAAGAATAAAGCTTAAGGCTTTACAAGATTCCAAAGATACAGCAGGTTTTTCCCTTCCAGACTGGCTACTTTATTATAGAGCAGCAGGGAACTGGATTAAATAATGGATTACGCTAGAAAATCAGAGATTGCTAAAACTAGAAGGACACGATTTATTACTAGGATGGCACACATTTTTAATAGTATGGAAAAGTGGACTCTCATAAATATTTTTGGCCCCCCCGAAGGGGATTTTTAAATTGCATTTTCTATAACTAAGCACTACATTAAAAAATAAGGGAGGGTTTACAAACTATAGGGATATAGGAAAGAAACCTCTAAAAACCCAAGAGTGGGTGTCATACAAATTGCTTTAACACGATTACAAGCTTATGTAGCTAGGTATTTGTATAAAATCATTGAACATGTTCATCATCTTTCTATTAAACTTCCACTCAAAATTAAACATCGTCTACTATGACTTCATAAAAAGCCCAGAAAGTTTATTTTAAACTTTTTTTTTACTTCAGAGTTATAATAACAAATCATTTTTTCTCCTTTGGCTTCCTCAATTTATAGCCACGTTTTGGGGGCGCTGCCCCCAAGTTTGAGTGATTCTTCACCAGAAGATGGCTCCGCTCCATCTCCACCTTCCTTCTTGGGACTGTCTTTTTCTTCTTCTTTTCCTTCTGCTGGACGACTATGAAGATGCAGGAATTCACTTGCTTTTTCCACAGTGTCAGTTTTTTCTTTTCCATTCACAAACTTACAGATGGCTCCTTCAGGCAGAACCCATCTGTAGACAATTTGTTTCTTTTGTAGAAATGTGACCAAGTCCTTATACTTGCACCTTCTCATCCTTATTTCCATTGGAATATCCTTTAAAACCTTTATCTCTTTGCCCTTGATTTTCAGGGTAACTCCATTAGCCGCTTTAAGAATTTTATCTCTGACGTTCCTTCTGGAGAATCTCACCATCACTTCTCCTGGTAGGCTATTATCCCTTATAAATTCTGTATACGATCTGTAGACCATATCAATATCATTTTGCAAAGTATCCACTTTAATATCTGCCAATGCTTCACACATTGTCTGTGTGAGATTCTCCCCTTTTTCCTCAGAAATTCCCTGAAACCTTAGGACATAGCTTGCCTTTTCCATTTGTAACTGTAGCAATTGGGACTTGTCTGTCTGTCGCTTCTTCTCCATTGTCTGCATTTGTTTTTGCATCTTTTTGGTGTTGGTGTCCACTTCTTTAAGTTGCTGGTCCGTTTGGTCTATTTTTTTTTACAGTCTCGTTAATTTGAGCTTGCTGCATATCCAGCTTTTGATTTATCTCTGTCACTTGTTCCAGCAGAGGGCGTAGTGCTTCATTTAATATCTTTTGAAGGTCTGAGTTTGTGTCCTGTCTGGGCACAACACTCGCTGGGCTGACACTTCCAGTAACCTTGGCTTTCACTATCTTCTCCTTCTCCTCTTTCCTTGTAGGAGGCGCCATTTTTGAGGAATTGTTTACTTTTCATCAAAAGTTATCACAGTCTCTAAAGTTCTGTTACACTTGGTAAGTTCTTAGTTGTCTTTTATTTCAGTCTTTTC
>NW_015176019.1:366661-391852 GCF_001447785.1 Gekko japonicus | reverse complement strand
GGTGTTCTCGCTTCAACTTAACTCAGAGTTCAATTATTAGATGATTTCCATTTTGCTTATGTTGCTAAATCACTAGATCACCCGGCGCTTGATCCGGTGTGCGCTTCTAGTTCCATCTGGAAACTCTGCAGCCGGACCATTGGGGCATGGATGGCCCCCCCTTCACTGGCAGGATTGCCAGCGAAGAAGCCGTCTAGCATCCCATGGCTTGGAACCCATCAGCAAGGGTTCTGTGGGGGATGCGGACAATCGCACCCCCTCCTAGCCATGGGTTCTGGCAATCATCTCCCAGAGGTCCAGGAGAGCGACTGCCATGGCGAACACCAAAACTGGAAACTCCACTCATAAATATTTTAAGCAACATTGGTTTAGAGCTTCCTTAATAAAAGAATGGGAGACAACAAAGGTTCAATTTTACAACAAACTTCCAAAGTGGGTTGCACCCTTGGAAGCTTTTACAAACCCTAATGTGTACCAAGAAGAACAAACTACAAGATATCAAGATATTCTAGACTCTAAAAATAACTTGAAATTGCTACAGAGTTTTACATGTGTCAGCAAGCTGCCATTGTGTTCTGTGTTACTTGTATGACTGTACAGTTTATTCCTTCCCCCCTCTGCCTACTAGCCTGTATTTTATTCTGCTGTAATGCCTAAGCCAAACATCTGGAGGACGTGGTGTAGGAGGTGAGCTTGAATGCTAGCTTGTTGCTTTTAGATCCTGGGAACTGCACCTGTATTATGTCTGGAGATAGCGGTGTTCCCAGGGAGTGAGCGCGCAACCGTTTCCTTTTACCCGCCAGCGGGAAAGTGACCCATTGGTTATGTACCTGGTTCAAATCCCTTTATTATGCTTGCCCTAGCTGTTTGTACCCATTCCTAACAAAGAACTTGTTTGAGTATCTTTCCGTTAGGCTTTTATGATAACCCTTTAGAAATAGATTAGACTCTCTTGTATGTAGAAGAAAGATGTATTTAAAATGTATTCTTTGTTGTTAGAATACAGGATGCAAGACGAAGTAGTGAAAGATGTAATGATTCAATGGGCAAAAAAATTGGGGCATAATATAGACTTAGATCAATGGTCACAGATCTGGAAGAAAAATATAAAAATTACTAAAGCCATCTCTTATAAAGAGAATATATATAAGATGTCCTATAGATGGTATATTACTCCGGAGAAACCTGTTAAATTTGACTCAAATTGTTCAAATCAATGTTGGAAATGTCAAAATAAGGTGGGATCCTTTTACCATATGTGGTGGTTCTGTGACAAAGCCAAAAAATATTGGGCCTGGATACATGAAATATTGCAGAAAATGTTAAAATGTTCTATACCCTTTGTACCAGAAATATTCTTGTTAAATATTTCACTTGAAAACTGTAAAAAAATGACTCTTATTTGATTCTGTATGTAGTTACTTCTGCTAGAATTTTATATGTAAAATATTGGAGAAGAGTGGAAATTCCTACTAAAGAAGAGATTATAAACAAAATTCTGGAAACATCAGAAATGGATACATTGACTTTATTATTGAAAGAATACCCAGAAAAAACCTTTGAGAATACATGGACAAGGTTCTACACTTGGTTGGAAAATTATAATAATTTAAAGGTATAGTCAAACAATACATCGATGAGGATACAGAGAAGAGTTTTTGCTCTACTGGCAATGAATGACTAACATTTTTTGAGATGAACATTTGATCAACATGGTTTAGTTATTGGGCATAAGCATTGTAATTACTTGAATGTATGTATGGAAAATTTAATAAAATATTGTAAAAAAGAAAGAAAGTCAAAATAGTCCTGAAAAAAGACAACTTTGTGGACAACTGTGACTTATTCCTTAAGCAGCTTGAACAAATGTATGGTGCTTCTTGAAGCTAGTCTTGCTGGAGTACTAAGACTGAAGCAGTTAATTGAAAAGGGTGATTAACAGGAAGAGGGGAGGAAAGTAACTAAAGTGGGAAAGTGCTGAAACAGGCTGAATGAAAGCACATACAAAACTTGTTTCTTGAAAAGAGAGAGATGGAAAGATTACAAAGGAGGCAGGTGGAAATAAGAAAGGTAGAGGTTTTGTTTTTCCCCTCCCCATTGTTTTACTTTTATTTAATAAATAATAAATACTTTACATCTGTTGTGAAGAATGGTTTCATGTTGTTATAAAGATAGCATTATTGGAACAAGTGCTTTTGCTTACATTTGAAACAGTGTGCTTACATTTGCTTGATGAAATCCTGCTTTTGCTTTAAATAAGCAAATTATACTTTAGCAATAATTAATGTTGGAAAGATTTGGCTGGCTATTTCAAATTAACATGGAGTGTCAGCAGGAGCATAAACTACAGGGGACAGCAGGGTTCAAGCACCCCCAGGATTTCCCAGAGGGGGCAATGCCCCCCCAGCTGGCAGGGCCTCTGGGATTCTTTTTTTTAAAAAAGAAAGTGTTCCCAAGCATATTTTTAGCACTGCACCAAACTGAGCATGGGATTCAGAAGAAAAGGGTCTTAATTCCTCCGAATCTCTGCTCCCTTGACCATCCCATTATCTCTTGCTTGACCTATTAGCATTTCTAAAAATGAGTCCGAGGTAAGACAGGAAGCAATTGAACTCCCTCCCCCTGCCTGTTCTCTAGGGTTGCCAGCCCCCAGGTCTGGGTGGGGTTTCCCCCACTTCTAGAGGCTTCAATCCACCCCCAGCCAGCTGGCCGGTGGGGGAAGCCCTGCTCCCAAGAGTGGCCACCTGCCCGACCCCCCCTCCCCTCCTGCCCGATTTAAAGGGCTTCAGCTGATCAGCTGGAGGGCCTTTTAAATCTAGCAGGAGGGAGGGAGAAGGGCAGTCGCGGGCTGCACACTCAGCTCGCAAAAAGACCCTTTAAAGGGTTTTTTTGCCAGCAGGGTGGGGGCCATGGTGTGCGGGGCTGGTGGAAATCAGGTCCACATGCTGTGTCCCCCAGTCTTTTTGTGAGCCAAGCATGTGGCCCACAACCACCCCTCTCCCTCCCTCCTAGATTTAAAGGGTCCTACAGCTGGTCGACAGGCTACGTGGTCCCTGCTGATCAGCTGAAGCCTTTTAAGTTGGGCAGGAAGGGAGGGAGACGGGTGGTCGGGCAGGTGGTTACTTTTGGGAGGGGGGCTTGGGGGCATCCCCGCCCACCAAATCCCCCCACTGGAGCAACGAGCGATCTGGCAACCCTACTGTTCTCTGCCCATAGGGAAAAACTTTTTAAAATGCAAAGTGAAGGTTTTGCTCAGTTCAAACCTCCGAAGAAAAAAAGTATTTCTTCACAGTCACCTTTCTGGGAAGCCCTCCCCTCTTAACTCAGTCAGAGCCAGGAAATCCACCAAGTCTCACCCTGGACTCACCCTGAACTCCTGGACCTTATGCCTTTGAAATTCTTTTGTGCTGGCTCCTATAAATATAGCTGCTCTGCCAGCCAAAACTGTGTAGTCTTATCCTCTCCACTTGCACAGAGGCTGCCAACTCCACTTTTCTTTCTTGGGGACTTCAGAATATTTACTTGCCACACAGCAGAACCCCTCCACTGCCTTACTTTATTTCTCCCTTGGGATCTTTGGAAGTTCTGCCTAAATCAACATGTGGATCACCGAAACAGACAACGTACTGTTAAGGTGATTTTGGTATCCCAGGACTTGAAGCTTTAGAGGGGGGGAGGAATGGAAGAGACAGAAATATTTATCTCTTTTGCCTTCTGTGTGTGTGTGTGTGTGTGTGTGTGTGTAAAATAAGGGGGAGTTCCCCAAATATCAAAACTGAGGTGATTCTGCTGTTCTGGACCATACTTCAAGTAAACAAATGGTCCCATATTTTCAGGTCAGAGTATCTTGAGAACCCATGGTGGTGGTCACACGCGCAAGATAACATGGGGGGGGGAGGCTATTTCCTCTGGAGGAATTTGACCTGCAGTTGTGTGATCACAGTCTTTTGAAGCTGCGGGGAAAGCCCGCCACTGCATGATCAGATGCAACTGTGGGTGAGTCGGGTTTTTTTGGTTTTTTTCTGTTTGTTCCTGATGCGCTTAAGTGGGGAATCGATGAATTGCATCTCAGCATGAGGGCTCCCTATGGAGTGTGCGATAATGCGCATACTGAGAAGGGGAGAAAAAACAATGGCATGGAGTTGGGATGGCCTGATCAGCCCACCCCGACACCATGAGAGCGCGCTGGGGTGATCAGACAGGGAAAAGTCCATCCGTAGCCCGTCGTGTCTTTTTACTCTGCTTCTGCGGAGGAGCAAAACGGGTTGCTGACAGGTGCTTGCCAGATGTTTGTGTCTGATCATGCCCTTTAAATCCACCCAGCATTCATGCCCATGGCACAGCTACTTGTGCATGTGATTGCACCCCATGATTTACTGTGGATTCTGAGAGTCATTTGGAGATTCATACTGAATATCCATTATGTGAGTGGTGTAGTTGTTAGAGTGTAAGATTGGTGAGACCAGAGTTCAAATCCCCACTTAGCCACGAAGCACAGTATGTGGCCTTGGGCCAATCACACAGCCTCTGAAGAAAAGAGAGAGGGAAAGGAAGTATTTCCTTTCATAGAC
The DNA here is from genome assembly GCF_001447785.1 of Gekko japonicus. Lineage (NCBI taxonomy): Eukaryota > Metazoa > Chordata > Lepidosauria > Squamata > Gekkonidae > Gekko > Gekko japonicus. The sequence goes on along the minus strand of NW_015176019.1, from coordinate 387,281 downwards.
AAATGAAATATTTACTCAAATGGTCTCAGTGAAAGAGTTCATAACATCTTTCCTCTCCTTTTAGAGAGTTATCTTTCTTTGACTGAGATTCAGACCGTTACGAGTTTAAAAAATTACATTTTAAAAACCACATAATGATGGCATATGTGTTTTGGAAATATAATTTAATATTGGAATAAGTTAATTCCAACAGGGGCCTGCATAGCAGCACCGCTGGATGAGGCTGAGTGGCCAATGAACACCGGGGCCACAGCATCCTCCCTCTTGACTCAAGGGTATGTGCAATAGGGAGAGAGGGTGTCAGTCACGCGGGATCCTTGGGCGTAGCCCACTGTATTTAACTGTTTTAACTGTTTTATTGTGTTTTTATTGCACTGTGTGCCTTTACTGTGGAACTACAGTGCTGCATTGCACCCGTATATTGTAAACCGCCCTGAGCCTGCGTGCGGGGAGGGCGGGGTATAAATAAAAATAAATAAATAAATAATAAATTAATATAGATTGCTAAGTATGGGCCTGGACCAGGTTCAATCCTGCCCTTCCCTTGCCCCAGAAATTGAGAAGCCTATGCCCGAGTCTCACCTCTCATTATCTTTGCATCTCCTCTTGTGTCTCCCTGTTATTCTCCCAGTTTTCCTTCTAGGAGCTCTTTTTCTGGCCTTCTACACTTTCTTAGGTCCTGTTATTTCCCCTGGCCTGCTGCCCTCTTCTGTCTTTGTTTCCATGCCTAATGGTCCAGTTTAGGGCTCCCAAATCGGGCCGGGGGGGCGGGGAATCCCCCGCTTTGGAGGCCCGATTTCCACCGCAGCGGAATCAGCCCCCGGGGGAACCCCACCCCCGGCGTGCGCGTCACTAGGAAGTGACGTGGGCATGCCGGGCACGCTGGGGGTGGGGCCATGGCCATACAAGGGAAAACTCTATGGTTTTCCCTTGTACGGCCGTGGCCCCGCCCCCAGCATGCCATAAAAGTACAGTCAAATGCAATGAAAGATACTTTGTGCCTTTTGGGACAATTCAGTCGCTAGAGGCCTTATCACTACTACAGACACAACATTCCGTAGAGCATTACCGTATAAGAACATAAGAACAGCCTGCTGGATTAGACCAGTGGTCCGTCCAGTCCAGCATACTGTTACATATAGCAGCTCACCAGTTGCCCTGGAGGGGCAAATGAACAAGGCATGCCATAGAGGCTGAGGCCCTCTCCTACTGCTGCCTCCCAGCACTGATATCCAGAGGTTTGCTGCCTTTGTAGTTGGCGGCTGCCTTTAGTCGCCATAGCCAGTAGCCATTGATGGACCTCTCCTCCATGAATCCGTCTAACCCTCTTTAAAAGTTCTCTATGTTTGTGGCTATCACTACTTCTGCTGGAAAATTTCAAAAGTTATTTACTCATTGAGTAAAGAAGTATTTCTTTTTGTCTGCCCTGAACCTCTTTCTACTGGTTGCCCCCAAATTCTATACTATGGGGGGGGGGGAGAGAAAGCTCTCTCATAACACTTTCTCTACCCTATTCATATTTATAAACCTCTATCATGTCTTCCCTTAGTCATCTTTTTTTCTAGACTGAAATTTCCCAGACTCTCCAGCCTTTCTTCAGAGGAAAGATGCTCCAACCCTCTAAGCATCTTTGTTGCCCTCTTTTGTACTTTTTCCCAGCTCTACAATGTCATTTTTGAGATAAGGTGGCCAGAACTGCACACAGTATTCCAAATGAGGCCACACCATAAATCTCTACAGGAGCATTACAATATTGGCTGTTTTATTTTTCAGTTGATTTCCTAATAATTCCTAGCATGGAGTTTGTCTTATATCACCACTGCTGGGTCACCATTTTAATTTATATTTCCACTGTGATCCCACGATCTCTTCCAGGCTCAGGCTCAGCCAGGTCAGACTCCATCAGCATATCTTTCAAATTTTAGTTCCAACATGCATCACTTTACACCAGGGTTGCCAGATCTGGGTTGGAAAATACCTGGAGATGGTGGAGGGTGTGGTTTGGGGAGGGGAGGGACCTCAGTGGGGTATAATGCCATAGAGTCCACCCTCTGAAGCAGCCATTTTCTCCTGGGGAAATGATCTTGGTCGCCTGAGGATCAATTGTAATAGCAGGAGATCTCCAGGTGCTACCTGAAGGCTGGCAACCCTACTTTATATTTACCCACGTTGAAGTTATGGATTATATCTTTTGTACTACAGACAAAGAAGGCAAGTTGGCAGAGGAGAACTTTTACAGAGAGGACTGTTCATGTAGCCTGGATGTCTTAGAAGCTCGTAGGCTAAAGTTACACTAACATGCTATAGTTTCAGAGGCTATGTCTGTAGTGCATGTTTGCTTTTTTAAGGTTAGATCAAAAGGAATGGGGGGGGGACAGATGATTTCTGCTTTAAAAAGGAACACATGGTAAGGCCCAATAACAGCCACAGCTGTAGACAATCATTTGTTTTGCAGCACATGATTCAAAAGGAGGAAAGCATACAAAGCACTCTTTCCCAAGCCATGCTAAGTCAGGAAAGTAGAAATTTCTACATGGAACTTTTTCTGTGAATTATAAAACAGGAGAGGTCACCTCAGGCAGGTATCCAAAGGAGGGGAAGTTGTAATAAAGGGTGACTTTAACTACCATAATATTGACAGGATAAATGCATGTTCCAGTCACATCAAAGAGGTAAAATTTCAAGGTACCCTAAAGAACAGTACCCTAGAACAGCTGGTCATGGAGCTGACCAGATGAGAAATGACCCTGGACTTAATCCTCAGTGGTGCTGCCCAGGACCTAGTGTAAGATGTGGAGGTGGTTGAACTGATTGGAAACAGTAATCACAATGGCATCAAATTCAATTTACATGTATGTGGGAAAGTGCCAAGTGTCTCCAGCACAGTCATATTTGACTTCAAAAGAGAAAACTTCTCTAAGATGAGAAATCTAGTAAAAAAGTTGAAAGGAACCATCAGAAGAGTCAAATCTCTTGAAAAGGCTTGGGGGCTACTTAAAAAACCCCAAAATACAAGAGGCTCAGTTAGAATGTGTACCACAGATTAGGAAAGGTGTTACAAATCTAAGCGTTCACCAGCATGGCTGGCAAGCAGAGTGAGGGAAGCTATTAGAGTGAAAAAGGCTTCCTTCAGAAACTGGAAAGCTTACCAAAACAAGGCAAACCAAAACCAAAACCAACACAAACTTGCATGAAGGAAATACAAGCAGGCAATTAAGGATGCAAAAAAGGGGATTTTTGAGGAACGTATTGCAAAAACATAAATATCAACAATAAAAAATTCTTTAAATACATTAGGAGCAGGAAAATGGCTAGGGAAGCAGTTACACCACTGGATGACAATGGAATTAAAGGAGTACTAAGTGATTGTGATTCCTGAGAAGTTCAGTGAATTCTTCTCATCTATCCTCACTGCTGAAAATATAAGGCAAATACCTGTTGCCGAATGGACATTTTCAGGAGAGGAGGACGTAGGGCTCAGGCAAATAGCAGTGACAAGGGAGGAAGTTCTAGAACATATAGACAAATTGCAAACTAACAAATCACCAACACTGGATGGTATCCATCACAGAGTTCTTAAAGAACTCAAATGTAAAATTGCTGATCTTTTAACGAAGGTCCTGGTCACACGCAGAATTAGCCGCGCGATAGAGATGAATGTCGGACGGATTTTATAGGCGCGATCACACGGGAACATCTGGCAAGTGTCCTGCACCCGGCGGCAACCCGTATCGCCCCGCTGAAGATGCGGAGTAAAAAGATACCCGGGGAAGTACAGTATTTTCCAGAAAGCGCGTGGCGTGGGCGGGCGTCTGACCGCAGAAGTGCTGTTATCCTGTTGCATCTGGTGCCTATCTGCGTCCCACCAGATGTTTTTTTATGCCTCCATGGTATGCGTGCAAACGTGGAACTGCGCATGTGCACAAACGCATTACTGTTGAACCGCCTCGCCCTTCCTTGCCACACTTCACCATCAACGTGTGATCGGCGGCTGACGGTCTGAGCGTGGAGCCTCGGAGGAACGTCTGATCGAGCTACCGCGCTTCATTTTGCTCCGGGGCAAAAAGCCTTGCTCCCCCCCCCCGGATAATCTCCCTCATGTGACCAGGACCTAAGATATGCAACATGTCCCTAAGATCAGCGTCTTTACTGGAGGACTGGAGAGGGGCCAATGTAACCCCCATTTTTTTTAAAAAAAGGACCCAGGGAGTATCTAGGAAATGACAGGCTGGTTAGCTTAAGTTTTTTCCAGGTGAAGGGGGGAGAGACAGGTTAAGAACTGTTTTAATTAGTCTGAGAAGGTCTGTTCCAGGTAAACTAATGGAAAGTATCATTAAAGATAAAACTGTCAAGCATACAGAAGGACAAGCCCTGCTGTATAGAAACCAATATGGCTTCTGCAAAGGTGAGTCCTGTCTCAATAACATTCTAAAGTTCTGTAATAGTATCAATAAACATGTGGACAGGAATTAGATGGTAAGATATTGCTTATTTGAATTTCCAGAAGGCTTATGACAAAGTCCTTCACCAAAGACCTCTGAGCAAATTCAGATTCATGGGATAAGAGGGCAGGTCCTCTAATGGATTGGCAACTGGCTAAAAACAGGAAGTTCTCACAATGTAGAGATGTAAGCAGTGGGGTCCTTCAGGAATCTGTATTGGGACCAGTGCTTTTCAACTTGTTCATAAATGACCTGGAGTTAGGGGTGAGTAGTGAGGTAACCAAGTTTGCAAATGGCAACAAATTATTTAGGTTGATTAAGACAAAAATGGATTACGAAGAGCGCCAAAAAGATCTCTTCAAACTGGGGGGGGGGGAATAGGCATTAAAATGGCAAATGAGATTGAATGTGAGCAAGTGTAATGGGATGCATATTGGGGCAAATAATCCCAGTTTTACATATGCACTGATGGGGCCTGAGCTGGCAGTAACAGACCAAGAAAGAGACCTTGGGGTGGTAATGGATAGCTCAATGAAAATGTCCACCCAATGTACAGCTGCTGTGAAAAAGGCAAATTCCATGCTGGCCATGATTAGAAAAGGAATAGAAAGTAAAACTGCCGCTATCATACTGCCCCTCTCTGTAGTGAGACTACACTTGGAATGCTGTGTACAGTTCTGGTCACTGCACCAGAAGAGGGTATTGTAGAGATTGAAAGATTACAGAAAGGAGCAACCAAAATGATCAGGGCACTAGAGCAACTACCCTATGAGAATCGGTTAAAATTCTTAGGGCTGTTTAGCCAAGAAAAAAGGCAAGTTAGGGGAGACATAGAGTTTTATAAAATTGTGTATGGAATGGAGAGAGACAGGGAGAAACTTTTCTCCTTCTCCTGTAATACTAGAACTGAAGCTGAACATCCACTGAAGCTGAAGGGTGAGAGACAAAAGGAAGCATTTCTTCACACATCGTATAATTAATTTGTGGAACTCACTGCTATAGGATGTGGTCACGGCCACCAGTTTAGAAGAAGAAGAAGAAGAAGAGATTGGATTTATACCCCGCCCTTCACTACCCAAAGGAGTCTCAGAGCGGCTTACAAACTCCTTTCCCTTCCCCTCCCCACAACAGACACCCTGTGAGGTAGGTGGGGCTGAGAGAGCTCTGACAGAGACTGCTCTTTTTCAAGGACAGCTGTGCCAGAACTATGGCTTGCCCAAGGTCATCCAGCAGGTGCAAGTGGAGTAGTGGGGAATCAAACCCGGTTCTCCCAGATTAGAGTCTGTGCACTTAACCACTACACAAAACTGGCTTTAAAAGGAGTGTGGACAAATTCATGGGGGACTGGGCTATCAAAGTCTACTAGTCATGATGGATATCTATTCCCTCCAGTACCAGAATGGCTCTTTGTATCAATTGCTGGGGTGCATAGGCAGGAGGATTCTGTTACCATCTTCCTGTTTGTGGGCCATTGTGTGAACTGAATGTTGGACTAGATACACCTTTTGTCTGATCCAGCATAGCTCTTCTTACATTCTTAAAACCTGCAGGAAGACGCTAGAAGGATAACCTACAATCATTATAGCCGGAACAGCCAAGCAGCACTGAATTCCTGTAGGCCAATCAAAGCAGGCAGTGTTCTGCCTTCCACAAGGCTCTAAAAGAGTCTGAGTATTGGCAATCACTATCTTTAGAATGGTTGTGAAACACATTTACTGTTAGCAGAATTACAGATTAAAGCATCTGTGTGTATTATGTTTGCAATTACACTTGCAATAAAAGGATCATGTAGCATTTCCTAATTGGGATTTCGAAATTTGAGATTGCTAGCCCAGTTAGGTCTTGAATATAATGGTCCTCAACCACCCACCAACACACACTGATGGCCAAGGAGGAGAGGACTAGCTGTTTTCTAAAGAGGAGTAGCTTCCAAACAAATGCCCAAGTTGCAGGTATGCACCTTTAGCTTAAAAACTCTCTGCCAACTTCTATCAGGGCCCTGTGGGACTTAATGCAGTCCCTCAGGGCCTGTATGGCAGAGATGTTCCACCGAGTTTTTGGTTGAGGAGCAGATGGAGCAGAGGTCCATCAGTGGCTATTAGCCACAAGGTATAGATAGGGACTCTGATGCTCTGTCTTCTTGGTGCTTGGGGGGGGGGTCAACAGTGGGAGGGCTTCTAATGTCCTGGCCCCACTGGTGGACCTCTTGATGGCACCTGGTATTTCTGGCCACTGTGTGACACAGAGTGTTGGACTGGATGGGCCTTTGGCCTGATCCAACATTGGCGTCTCTTATGTTCTTATGAGGACAGCAACAGTTCCCATCATAGCTGGCACCCTCCTCTTTTCTTTTCTTTTTTCCATCTTGCCCACTTTGGCCTCTTCCTTAGCCTGCCCATGAGATGGCAGAAAAGTCCAGAGCAGGTTTTAGATTAAATTAGAGATGCCATCTGAAGATTGTGAAACCTTGGAATTAATTGATTGTTGATTTTAAACTATATTTTTGTATATTAATTTATTGTAAATCGCCCAGAGCTCTGTGTACTCAGGAATGGGGTGATTCAGAATCATCATCATCATCATCATCATCATCATCATCATCATCATCATCATCATTCTAATATAGTTTGAAAGGCACAATCTCACATTTAAAAAACAATATTAGTAAAATATACAGGGCACAAGTCAAACAAAAATTAAGTACTTTTCAATTTCAGTGAAATAATTGATCTCATTGACTTAAATGAGGCAGGGAGGTCTAAATCAGAAGTACATCTTATTACTAGGTCTGATCAGAAGTCCCATCTTATTAAATGGGACTTGATCCTAGAAAAGTGTTCTTAGGACTGAACTGTAAAAGTGGATTTAACATAGTTCAGACTGTGCCCATGTTTTCTATGTCTACTGTACTAGTTGCATTAATTCAATATTTAATTTGTTACCCAAACTGGACCCAGAGAAGGGCAAATTAGTTTTTAAAAGGATTCCAGAAAGGAATCATGTAGGACCTTGGCCTAAATATACCAGAGTGGATCTTTGTAGTGGTACCCCAAAATAAAATTATGAAGAAAGTGAGTGATTGTAAACACAAACAAATTATTTTATTGTATACAAAACAAAACAAAACAAATAAAAACATAAAGAACTCACACTGGGCATCTGAGAACTAATTCCCTAAGTAACCACACACACACACGCACACGCACACACACACACACACCCCAAGATGGCACACTTATAAAAGGTAGGAGGGAGGAAGTTGGGAAGAGTTAGGGAAGGGGCATATCACCGGAAGTCCTGGGCTTGAGGTCTGGAGAGGTCCAGGAGCAAACACAGCTGAGGTCCAAGCAGCAGAGCGAGGAACTGGCTAAGCAAGGGGGAAAAGCCTGCGAAGTGCAGCAGGGGTTCTCAGATGAGGAAACCAGAGTTTTAACCAGCAGAGATATGGACCAGGGAACTATGGCATGGGGTCCCTCTTTTATGATCCCCAGGGTAAGTGGGATTTGGGCCATCCTGGCTTTGGATTGGGTCAAGATAAAAAGTTTGAATCTCACTGGCTGGCTTAAAGTTAACTGCTGTCAAATTTGGCTGGAAAAAGTGGGGAAAATACCTTGACTAGGCTATTGTAAGCCAAATCTGCATGGACACAAAGGGCAACATGATTAATGTACTTTAATTAGGTTGAAGTGAGCCACATCTGCATGGACACAACAGTTGGGGTGAGTCAAGGTAGCTCGTGAAACAGGATGGAGCATAAATTAATGACTTGAGTGCCCTTCTTGATTGAGTAAAAAAAGGTAAAAGAGGAACTAGGCATTGGTTAATCTAATAGCAACTTCCTTGGGGTGGGCAGACGCCTCTGGGATATGCCACAATATTCCAGTTTGTAATGTCTTTTGTCATTGAGAATTAAATGTCTTATTGTTATTGAGAACCCTGAGCTGGGGGAGATTGCACTTAATCAGTTTGTGATACCAGCACACCCTTCCTCTCTATTCTGTCCCAGGGAATTTCCAATGCCATGGCAGAACCCAGGTGCCTTTATGAGACTCTCCGGGTTTCAGGTCCCTTTGGCACTTAGGCCTAGATGGTGCCTACTAAAACAACCAAGTCCAAAATAAGATGGGGACCCCACTAACCAAGAGGGTCTTAGCTGAAGGAAGGGGCAGGGTCCTCCCTTATTGCTCCTGGGAGTTTGACATTAAAAAGCATACAGCCCCCAAATTAACTGTAAAGATTCTAACAAGACTTGCGACAACATTTTAGAAAGCAGTACTATGCTTGAATTGCTTTAAATATTCATACGTAGAGTTGCAAACTCCATGTGGTGAAATACTTGGATATTTGGGGGGAGGGGCCTGAGGAGGATGAGGTTTAGGGAGGGGAGGAACCTCAGCAGGGTATAATGCCATGGATTCCACCCTCCAAAGTAGCCATTTTCTCCAGGAGAACCAATCCCTGCCATCTGGATATCAGTTGTAATTCCAGATCTCCAGGCCCTGCCTGGAGAATGGCAACCCCTCCACATGGAATATTGCTATTTCTAGAAGCAGGAGGATGAGGCATTCTTGAGAATCCTGCTTGATGCTTAAAAATGGTAGAGAAATTATTGCTTATGCGTAGTTTGCATGCCTTACTTAAAAACTATTTATAACCGCTGTGTAGTGTCCACATTAGTCAGAAAATGTATTTCCATTACTCAGGATCATTTCAAGGCAGCTAGGTTAGCAATAATTGCAAAAAAGGATGCCAACAAAGAATAATTGCATTTGAATTAGATCCTTTAGATTAACATGAACTTCATTTTTAAAAACTTGAGTCCTTTGAAGCAAAAAGGCAGTTACTCAACAAATCAGAGTTGGATTTTAATTTTTTTTTTTTATCATTAGCTCAAACAGGAAGACTGTATAATAATACCAGCTGGATGCTACTCATAAATGCTTTGATTGCAAAGAAATGTTTTTGTTAACAACTCAATGTTACATCTCAACTCATAGCATCTGGATGGTAAATAGAGTAGATAGGAAAGGAGACTTTGCAGAAGAAGCTTGAGGAAGTTAATTGCGTGATTGTATGTATAAAGAGCTGCACTCAATTTGTCAGCAAATTTGGAAAACGCAACAGTGGCCACAGGATTGGAAAAGGTCAGTATACATTCCAATCCCAAAGAAGGGCAATGCCAAGGAATGTTCAAACTATCGCACAATTGCACTCATATCACACGCTAGCAAGGTCATGCTCAAGATCCTACAAGCTAGGCTTCAACAGTACGTGGATAGAGAACTACCAGAAGTACAAGCTGGGTTTCGAAGAGGTAGAGGAACGAGAGATCAAATTGCCAACATTCGCTGGATTATGGAAAAAGCAAGAGAGTACCAGAAAAATATCTACTTCTGCTTCATTGACTATGCTAAAGCTTTTGACTGTGTGGATCACAACAAACTATGGCAGGTCCTTAAAGAGATGGGAGTACCAGACCACCTCACATGTCTCTTGAGAAACCTGTATAAGGGCCAAGAAGCAACAGTTAGAACCGGATATGGAACAACTGATTGGTTTAGCATAGGAAAAGGAGTACGACAAGGATGTATACTGTCACCTTGCTTATTTAATATATATGCAGAGTACATCATGCGAAATGCTGGCCTGGATGAATCACAAGCGGGAATTAAGATTGCTGGGGAAAAGATCAACAACCTCAGATATGCAGACGATACCACTCTAATGGCAGAAAGTGAAGAGGACCTAAAGAGCCTCTTGCTCAGGGTAAAAGAGGAGAGCGCAAAAGTGGGCTTGAAGCTCAACATCAAAAAAACTAAGATCATGGCATCCGGCCCCATCAAACAGCATGATAAAAAGTAGATACATCACCCTGCCAACAAAAATACGCATGGTCCAAGCAATGGTATTCCCAGTAGTCATGTATGGCTGTGAGAGTTGGACTATAAGGAAGGCCGAGCGCCGAAGAATAGATTCTTTTGAACTATGGTGCTGGAGAAGACTCTTGAGAGTCCCTTGGACTGCAAGAAGATCAAATCAGTCAATCCTAAAAGAAATCAACCCTGACTGTTCCCTGGAAGGCCAGATAATGAAACTGAAGCTCAAATACATTGGCCACCAAATGAGAAGAGAGCACTCACTGGAGAAGACCCTGATGCTGGGAAAGAACAGGGAGTTTACATGGCAATGGGATAAGGACGCTGACACTGCTGGTGGCAGTAGTGATTAATGCTGCCAATGCCAGTTAGAAAATGTGTTTATGGGGTGTATGTATGAGAACACCTACAGCAACCAAAAGACCTCTTCTGTGCAACTTAAATGTCACCAGGTCCTAGTAGGCAGTGCATCCTGCAGTACACAAATGTATTTAGTACGGTTTCATCCCACTCTTCCTACAAGGTGTTCCAGGTGGCATACATCATTCTCTCCTCCTTCATTTTATCCTCACAATGACCCTGGGAGGTAGGTTAGGCTGAGTGAGAATGACTTGCCCCAAGGGCATCTAACAAGTTTCATGAAAGAGTGGGGGTCTGAACCCATTATCTCCTAGATCCTAGTCTGACATGAAACACTACAAACACCTGGAGAACAGACTTCCTAGAATGGTTAGACCAAATTTCTTTAAACGGTTACAAAAAAGACCAAGAAGAATTTTGGGAAATGCTTTTATTATTTTTGAATGAATGAAATACAATAGATACCAACTTCAAGCGCTTGAATAACAACTAAATATGCAAACCCATGACTAAACAAATCACAAGAAAGAATATCACAATGAAAACAAAGCAAAAAAGAAATATGACTCAAATGTGTGTTAAAATTAATCAGAAATGACATGTTCAATTTAGGGCCTAATAACAATTTATATGGATGTTTGTAATTGGATTTTGTGTCATGAACATTAAAAAAACAGCCTTGGTGAGCCTGGTTTGCATTGGGGCCAGGATGCTGGTATACAGATTTTAATAGTCTTCTCCTCTGTGCTATTTCCCCAACAGAAACTGGATTTCCTCAAGCAGCTTTTAGTGTTGGTGAGAAAACAGAATAGTATCTGTATTCTAGTATATATTGTACCATCTCCCCCCAATACTGGCAACAGCTAATATCAGTGTGGGGAGGAGGGATTTTTATCAGGGATACGGTAAAGGAGGCATGGTTTAAATCCCTCATCTCTCAGCTGCATGGTTTGATCTAAATCATTCTCCCACATGCTTTTTTAATGTTGAAGTAAATGTTGCAGGATCTGATTATTGACTTCCCACATAAAGGCTGAGTTCAGACTTGCAGTCTGAAGTGGGAGGGAGTCGTGGCAAAAAAGAGCCGGAACAAACTGTTCCGGGTTTTCCCGTTCACAGTGCAGCGACTGATGCGGAAGCATACCGGGAGGAGGTGCAAGGGAGCGTTCACACTGAAGGCCCGGAGGCACGGCTGTAAGGCACGGCTTTCTTTTTTTGTAATCTGGAGATATGCGCTGATACAAATGCTAGAAGTGTATAGAAGTTTGTATACAAATGCTAGAAGTGTCCGAGGTAAAATCGGGGAGTTGGAGTGCTTTTGGAGGTCAGGTGGCTCTGTATGTCAGAGAGAGTATACAGTCGAGTAAGATTGAGAGGGTAAGAGAATTGGACTTGCTTCTGGAAATGCTATGGGTTGAAATAGTGGGCCTCATTTTTGTTAGTGGTTTGGTTTTTTTTACCTTTTTGGTTTTGATTGTGGCATTCAAACACATACACATATTTTACTCCATTATGTACAACTCCATTATATAAAGATAACTGTCACAGAAGCCCGTGGGCTCAGCCTAGGGCCCTGGTTCCTTGACCCTGGGGCTCCATCTTGGCCTGCAGGGTGTTGCTAAGCAGTTGTCAATCCTGTTCCCTGTGCAACTCACCTCTAGTGCTCCCCTCATACCTCTGTGCCTTCTATGTCCCAGAGTTGCCCAGCTGTGCTGGTAGAGCTGTTTGTCCCAGGGCTTCCTCCAAGCTGCAGGCCTCTTCCCTGGTATGCCTCCTCTGTGCCATGGCTTGGAGGCCCTTCTTTCTTCTATTGCCTCTCACCTGGCATCAGCTCTTCCTTGGCTACTCCTCTGTCCATCTGCAGGCCCACCAGGGTTGGAGCCACCTCTCTGTTGCCCCCTAGAGCCTCCAGTCTGGAACCTTCTGTCCCGCCATTCCTCAGGACTTTCTCCCAGCCCCACCACCACCTTGGCCCATTCTGAGGCCTCTGAGGGCTGCTTTGTGGGCTGCACCATAAGTGGCTGGTTCGGCACACACTCTCAGACACCTAGCGTTGCCCTTTCCTTCCTTCTGCGGCTTCCCTGCTGCCTTCAACACCCACAAGCCTCCTCCTGTGTGCCTGCCTGCAGCTGTCTTTTGATGGCATGAGCAGTCAGAATGGGCCCTGTCCTTCTTCTAGCATCTCAGAGTCCCTGTTGGCTGGCCATCTTCCCTTTCAGCTGGGCGATGAGGAGTGTCCCAGGCCACCTGGTCCCTGCAGGGCCACTCAGATGGCCACAATAACATTGACTAATACATTAATTTTGATGAGAAAAACTGGCATAAGGAAGTAGACACTGGTGAAAAAAATAAATATATACTGGTTAATTTCTTAAAGGAGAGAAACAAAATTGAAATGGGAACATTCAAATTAAACCACCCCGCTTTCAAAAACTGGCCTCCTCCCTATCCCGAATTACTTGCGTATCTCATAGTGCAATCCTGTGCAGAGTCACTCCAGTCTTCGTGCTTAGATTGGAACTGCTACAGAGGATTGCACCACGGCTATCCTTTCTCATCATATTCAGAGGTAGATCAGGAGGAAAATGGCTTGACGTTCCTTCAGATCATACTCTTTTGTTATACAACATATTACCTATATGCGAAAATAAGAAGAAATATCATCGTCATGATGTTTGAAAAAGGACTTTAACCACAACATGATAAAGACCATGACAGCCAATAATCTTCTGGGCTGTGATGATAACTCTCTGCTTTCCTATCCACAGCCGTACAACTGGCAAACCAGGCACAGACACAGTATGTTAAAATGCTCTCTATTGAGCAACGATAGAAAGACATCAGTATTTTCTCACTCAAGTTATTTTTCTTTAAACGTCTGAGAAAAAAGAGCCTCTGCTGGGCCTTCTTCACCAGAGCAGTGGTGTTAGCAGTGGTGTTTCTCATCATATTCAGAGGTAGATCAGGAGGAAAATGGCTTGATGTTCCTTCAGAATCAGATCATACTCTTTTGGTATACAACATATCAGATATATGCGAAAATAGGAAGAAATATCATTGTCATGATCTTTGAAAAATGACTTTAACCACAACATGATAAAGACCATCAAAATACAGAAGCTGAAAAGAAGAGTGAAATACAAAACTATCTGACTACAGGAAGTATGAAAAAATCTATATCTTCAATTTACACTGATGTTTCTCTATCTGCATAAATAATACTCGAGACATAAAACTTCTGTGATATTCTAGGACCTCTAATTGCAGCTTTTACTTCCAGGATGGACTTTGCCACTCTATGACTACTGTTCTGTTCCAGTAATTTCCATACCAAAAGAAGGTTTTCTCTTAACATGCTAGCCCTCAGATCTGAAAGACCAACTGTGTTCTCTCTAGAATATGTATGCTCACCTATAATCCTGGCTGAGGAAGTTACCTTACAGATATATTTGAAGTGTGCTGTTTGGTTTGTGAGCAGGAAATAACGGGTTTCATTGGCAGGATGAAGAGCTTCCAAAACCCCAAGTCTTCGGAGTCTTGAGTAAGCCAAGCCAGTACTTGTAAGGCCTCAATATGTCATTTTATCAGCAATCCTGAACTTGTAACAAAGTCATACTGTGTATTCCTCTTTTCCTTCCATGATAAACTAGCTCTGGAATGAGCCTTAAGATCTGTGGGGTAGGGTTCAGGGAGAATGAAGTTTCCAGCAATACAGTTTGGATTTTCTGAAACATGCACCTCTAAGGTGGCACAGACATAATGAAGGAGCAGCAACTACGGTTCCCAAAGTCTTCAACTGTCTTGTCTAATGATTGGGAGACAGAAGATTCTGCAGCCCACAAGACTGGGGAAACTGAAGGCCAGTGGGTAGAAATTCTTGGTTCTTCCGATGATTGACAACTTATTCAAGTAGGGTAGGTCAGGATCACTTTAGAGTCATGGCTACAAGGAGGCAATTTGTGCATGCAATTTATACATGTGCAATTTATGTGTGTGACAGACGATGAGGCTTTTAGGACTACTTTTTCAGTGAAGTAATAGTCACATGAGGAAAACAACAAGAAAGTTAGAGTTTATCAGTTGCACCTCACTGACAATTGCATCTCATGATGCGCTCTTACCACAGTTCAAGCTGTGTCCTTTCCTATGGATGTGATGAGGACAAACTCTGTCCAACCGTGCACAAAATGGTGCGTAGTGGCTACATAATGCATTAGTGATAATGCATTGTGATTAGCATGTATTATGCACTCTTACAAAACTCTGCACAGTGGAGAAAAAGTTATCCTCACAAATAAAATAAATAAATGGATGGGTATGCGTCAAATGCATACCAGTCAGAGATGTCAAACTCATTTGTTAAGAGAGCCGAATCTGACATAAGTGTCTCTTTGTTGGGCCGGGCCATGTGTGCCATAAAATGTAATGCCAGGTACCGGAGATATTTTACCACTGTGACTCACACCCCTCCTCAGCACCTAAGTAACCACCTGTTGCTTGATATGCATAAGAAGTTTTGCACAGCACAGAGAGCGATTGCCTGACAATCAACAACTAGAGACTCTTGTGGTTCCTTAAAGACTAACACATTTGAGAAGCTTTTGATGAGCTGGAGCATGAAGGGCTGCATTCCGTTGCTGCAGGTGCAGCAGCCAACGACAGGTGGCCCAGGGGCATCAGCCAAGGGAACCCAACAAGCCCTGTCTTAAAGAAACTGCTGTGGTCAACAGACTTTGGGTAGGGGAAAGGGGTGGAGCAGCCACACAATCCCTCACCTCCCTCTCTCACAGTCCCAAATTCAGCAACAAGCTTGAACCACAAGGGGGAACGGCGATGCTCCCCAGCACCACAAGCAATCTTCAAGCACTGCTAGCCTCCAAAGATGCTAGCTCCACTTTAATTGTCTTTTGCAGACTTTTATTTCCTGCCAACTCCACGGCATTATCCAACCACCCAAAATATTACTCCCCACGTGCAAGCATACAGACGCACATCCATTGTATTTCCTCTGCTATGTGCAAACCCTTTCTGAATGCCTGCTCCCACTCCTGACCTTTGCCTCACCCCCCTTCCATTCACACTGTTACATAAGGCAGCGCTTGCATGCACGGAGCCCAGGAGTGTGTATGTATTTTGGCTTCACCTCTTATTTAATCTTCCCTGCACTGGCTGGGCTGCTGACATGCTTACATAAGCGGCCATGTTTGGTGAGCGGGCCAGTGTCTTTCCACAGGTGCCTGTCCCCACGGGCACCTTCCCTGGGCTGCCTGCAATTGGGAAGCTGCTTGGCTGGACTTGGGGACATGGGGCCAAAGAGATTCTGCCTGCCACACCTGAACAGCCAGCCATCTTTCCGGGAGCTCAGACGACAGAAGTCGGAGCCCAATGTGCTCTGGCCAGAGGCGGTGGCAGACAGCACGTGCTGGCCTGGTGCCTTTTGCCTGCCGCACCTGGAGCCCAATGTGCTCTGGCCAGAGGCGGCGGCAGACAGCACGTGCTGGCCTGGTGCCTTGGCAGAGGGCAGCCAATGAAAATCACTTAGGTTATGCTAACAGTCTTTATTCCAAGCTGTTTGGAATGTTACGGGTTTGTTTATGCTTAATTGTATTAACATCTTGGGATTCAACCCTTCTGTACAGGTGTGTGATTTAATAATTTTTTCCTCAAATTCCATAAGTGTTTTTTTTTTAATTTGATTTTGTGTGACGATTCCATTAAGTGTTTCACCTGAAGGTAATTCAACCCTTCTGTACAGGTGTGTGATTTTTTCCTCAAATCCCATAAGTGTTTTTTTTAAATTTGATTTTGTGTGATGATTCCATTAAGTGTTTCACCTGAAGGTATTCAAATCACGGTATTTTGCATTTAGTCTTCTTTTCCAGTTCTAATTTGTCTAACAGTATACCTCTATGTCGGTTACATCACATAAACGCCCAGATCGCCCCTATATGTTGGAAAGGGTGTGGGGAGTTGGGAATTCTGATGCATTGCTGGTGGCATTGTAAGCTGGTTAATCAATACTGGGAAGATACTATATCCCAGATCACTCTAATCACAGGTTACCAGATTCAAATGAAACCAGAGCTTATCCTATTAGATTTGTGGGGTACCCAAGAAATGGCAGACCCCAAGGGGGACTGGCTGTGTAGAGCTCAGAGCCAAACCCGCCCTCCTTGCCCCTTATGGTTTCCAACTCTGGACTGGGCAATCCCTGGAGATCTGGGGGAAGACTCTGGGGAAGGCCCACATTTGGGGAAAGGAGGGACCTCGGCAGAGGTTATAATACACTAATATAGGCCCTTCTGGTCCCCATCTGGGCTGGTTTCCTCCAGTTGCTCATGGGCCAGATAAGAGCCCTGGATGGGTCAGTTCTGGCCCCTGAGCCAAGGCAGCTAGAGATGCCTAAGAAGCCTGTGGAAACTCCTACCTTACAAATTTTCAAAGAGGTAGCTGGTCAGCCATTTGTTAGGGATAATTAGTACACCTAATAGGATCGACTTCTGGTATGGTTAATATGTATTTATTTATTTACTTCATTTACACCGTGCCTTTCATCCCAATGGTGACCCAAAATGGTTTTTAGCGCTTTCCTTTTTTTCATTTTATGCTCACAACAATCTTGTGAGGTAGGCGAGGCTGAGAGTATGTGACCTTGCCCAAGGTTAGCCAGCAAGCTTCCACAGCAGAGTGGGGATTCAAACCTGGGTGTCACAGCCAGCACCACACTGGTTACCACATTTCCCCTATGATCTCGGCCTTTCAAGGGAGTTTTGCATTTTGTCTGGTGTCAGAGGCATATTTGAGCAACTTCTTGTCTTCATACTTTCCATTGCTTAGCATCTTGTTTTTGGCTCCTCTGAGAAGGCCATGGGTGCAACAGATACTCCTATGCCTAGAACCTGCTGGAGTTAATACAGCCTTGTGTCCAAGAGGCTTTAAGGTCATGGCTAAAAAGATCTTTTTCTCTCTCTCCATCCCCCCTTTAGTTTTGTAATATCTAGCTTGATCAAGGGGTTTTGAGAATTTTAAAAGTTGCACACTGTGCTATGTTGTTTTTGTTGCTGTTAATAAAAAGTATTACATAGTTTTTGTTTTATAATTTTGCAAGGGACCAGTGCAACTACCTATATCTTTTCATACACTGGGAAAATTCCATTTCATTGTATCTGAGCAAGTGTGCATACACACGAAGGCTCATACAGTGAATAAAACTTCATTGGTCTTAAATGTGCCACTGGAGTCAAACTTTGTTCTTTTTATGCACAAGATATCCTATCTCATAGCAGGCAAGTGGGTGAACTAATTGTGAGATCCTGTTGGAATGCATGAGTAATAGATATCATCTATAAACTTCAGGCATTAATAGATTTTATTCAGAAAATGTGATAGTAGATCAGGATAATCCTTCAACTCTTTCTACATGTCAGGATCATGAATAAAAATGGCCTCAGCAACCAAACTAAAACAACCAGGAACATTTGAGGTCAAAACTTCTCAAAGAGATCAGAGATCAGTGGGACAACTGCTTGATGACT
The DNA here is from genome assembly GCF_001447785.1 of Gekko japonicus. Lineage (NCBI taxonomy): Eukaryota > Metazoa > Chordata > Lepidosauria > Squamata > Gekkonidae > Gekko > Gekko japonicus. The sequence goes on along the minus strand of NW_015176019.1, from coordinate 369,068 downwards.
AACGTTAAAAAAAGCTCATGGTTCTTGGGTGTGCACCACAGTAATAGATCTCACAGTGCTAAAGACTTCTGCCAGATGGATTGCTCAATCCTTGGAAGGAACTTGCATCCACACTCATAATTAATCACTGCAGGCACACTGTTCAGCGGAAAGCTGCATGGAAATTAGCAAGAAAATTTCTTCCTATGTCATCCTGTTCTGGAAGGGAAATTATGGAAAAAAGCCCACAAAAATCAGCCTTAACTATTCTAAAGTATAAGATTTGACCTCACTGGCCTAGAAATGGGTTTTATTTTCAAAATCCAGTGATATATTACATGCAGGATCAAATAATTAGAACTGGAATCAGAGAATTGAAACAGTATGAAACTGGGTTCTGTTGACCCATACAAACCATTTGGTCTTCAAAGACTTGGGAACAGTTTTCTTTGTGTTGCTGCTAATTTGCTTTCCATATATCAAAGTTGCTATGAACCTGCTTCAAAATGGGCCTGGCCAACCACTAGGACTTAGTGGTGGAAGGATGTCCCAGGTGGGAAAAATTTTGCCCACGCAAGCAAGTACTGTGTTTTATTCTTATTTTTATTCTTATGTTTGGGGATTTTATAATTAGTAATACATATGAGGAGAATTTATTTAACACATTTGTATACTGTAAAATTTTCAAGAAGTTCAAACTTCCTTGGAAAAGTCTTGGGAATGGTATGCACCCCCTCATGGCCAAATTTGTTCTAGCCACTTCTCCGGCCTGATCTCATCAGGCTGCCTTGGACTTTGGTTTCTGGCCTGCCAGGGCTTGTAGCCATGGTATTGCCAGCTTGCCACCTGCTTCTGCCACCCTGAGGAAGCCTGGTCCTGTAGCTACATTAGCCATCAGCCTTGTCCCTGGGGCCATCACTAAGCCCTGTGTCCTCTTCTTGTCCCACTGAGGGACTGCAGCCCCACCCTTTCGTCCCACCTTTCCATTGGTCAAAGGACCGACCAGCAAAGCCCCCACAGAGACACCTGTTGCATCTAGGGTTGCCAACTCTGTTTTGGGAAATGCCTGGATATTTGGGGGGTGGAGCCTGGGGAGGGTGAGGTTTGGGGAAGGGATACAATGTCATAGAGCCCACCCTCCAAGACAGCCATTGTGTCCAGGGCATCTGATCTTGGTCATCTGGAGATCAATTGTAATAGTGAGAGATCTCCAGGTGCCACCTGGAGGCTGGCAACCCTAGTTGCTTCTTTTGGTCTGCAGATACAATCTTATACCATTTGATTTTGGAATCCAATGGAACAAGGGGCTACGAATACAATGGAACAATTTCTATAATTTTCTGCAGCTATTTTACAAATTATTCAGATTTTGCAACTGGAGAAGATTTTTTAAAATGTCCTTATGCTTTATAACAACCTCTTGTGTTCTGCAAGAAATATACCATATGGTTTGGTTGACTAGGTTTTATACAGAGCCTACCCATTCCAATTGCTTGAGTGGTTTGATGAGGCTGCGGGCTATGCCATGGAGAGCCACCCAGGACAGACAGGTCACAGTCAGTGTTCCCTCTAAGCTGAGTTAGTGTGAGCTAGCTCACAGTTTTTTAGCCTCTGGCTCACACATTTTTGTCTCAGCTCAGGAACAATGGCTCCAGAGCAAACTAATTTATGCAGCAGCCAAATCTCCTGCTCACAACTTTAATGCCAGTAGTTCGCAAAGTAGAATTTTTTCTCACAGGGCTCCACAGCTTAGAGGGAACATTGGTCACAGTGGAGAACTCAGGCAAAATGTGATCCACTGGAGAAGGAAATGGCAACCCACTGCCAAGAAAACCCCATGGACAGTATCAAAGGGCTAAAAGATATGATGCCGGAAGATGAGCCCCTCAGGTCGGAAGGTGTCCAATATGCTACTGGGGAAGAGCAGAGTGCAAGTACAAGTAACCCCAGAAAGAGTGAAGCGGCTGGGCCAAAGCTGAAAGGATGCTCAGTTGTCTGATGGTGAGAGGAAAGTCCGATGCTGCAAAGAACAATACTGCATAGGAACCTGGAATGTAAGATCTATGAATCAAGGTAAGTTGGATGTGGTCGAAAATGAGATGGCAAGACTGAACATTGACATCTTGGGAATCAGTGAACTAAAGTGGATGGGAATGGGCGAATTTAACACAGAAGACCATTATATCTACTACTGTGGCCAAGAATCCCGTAGAAAAAATGGTGTAGCCTTTATGGTCAACAAGAGAGTGAGAAAGGCAATAATGGGATACAATCTCAAAAGCGACAGAATGATCTTGGTCTGAATCCAAGGCAAACCATTCAGCATCACAGTAATCCAAGTCTATGCCCCAACCACTGACACAGAAGAGGCTGAAGTGGACCGGTTCTATGAAGACCTACAACACCTCCTAGAACTAACACCAAAAAA